>NW_028151970.1:0-145000 GCF_964638095.1 Poromitra crassiceps
AGAGATGGAGAGAGAGAGAGATGGAGAGAGAGAGAGATGGAGAGAGAGAGAGAAAGAGAGATGGAGAGAGAGAAAGATGGAGAGAGATGGAGAGAGCGAGAAAGAGAGATGAGAGAGAGAGAGAAAGAGAGATGGAGAGAGAGAGAGAGAGATGGAGAGAGAGAGAGAGATGGATAGAGAGAGAAGAGAGATGGAGAGAAAGAGAGATGGAGAGAGAGAGAAAGAGAGATGAGAGAGAGAGAGAGAGAGATGGAAAGAGAGAAAGAGAGATGGAGAGAGAGAGAGAAAGAGAGATGGAGAGAGAGAGAGAGAGAGAGATGGAAAGAGAGAAAGAGAGATGGATAGAGAGAGAGAGAGAGAGATGGAGAGAGAGAGAGATGGAAAGAGAGATGGAGAGAGAGAGAGAGATGGAGAGAGATGGAGAGAGTGAGAAAGAGAGATGGAGAGAGAGAGAGAGAGATGGAAAGAGAGATGGAGAGAGAAAGAGAGATGGAGAGAGAGAGAGAGAGAGATGGAGAGAGAGAGAGAGATGGAGAGCGAGAGAGAGATGGAAAGAGAGAAAGAGAGATGGAGAGAGAGAGAGAGAGAGATGGAGAGCGAGAGAGAGAGAGATGGAGAGCGAGAGAGATGGAAAGAGAGAGAAAGAGAGAGAGAAAGAGAGATGGAGAGAGAGAGAGTGGGGGAGGGGTGAAGCAATGCAAGAAGCCACACAATTAACTGAGTCAGGGTTTGAGGAAGGAAAAGCAGCCATTGGCTCTGGCTCTTTCCCCAACATCCCAAAACACAAAAGCAAGTTCTCCTCCAGGGGGGAAACAACTGGAGGGACCACATGTCTTCAACAGGGAAATATGAGAGCCTATTCACCTTATTTGCCCATAATCAGGAGGCTTCTTTCTGCATGACGTCATTTTGTAATCGTATTTCCGTTTTAGACCCGGAAGTAGATTACTCCCAACTTTATCATTTTTAGACTGGCCAAAAAGCTGTTGTCAAGCGAGAAACTACTACTGTTGTAAAGTTTTACTATTTTTTTCGGATGAGAACGTAACATTCCAAATAATAATGTGACGTGATCATCAGAATAACGCCTATTCGGACATTTTTAACGAGCGGCGAGGAGCGCTGGTTGTGACCGGTCGGACTAACGCTAGCTAGTAGGCTGTCTGTCAACCCCTAGCGTTAGTACTGTATACTGGCAGTGAGAAAACACTGTCGACGTGCTTTTGTAAAATGTTGTTAAATGCCGACCGGGTACAGCCATCGGCTCATCGCAGCAGTAACGCTGTGAGCGTGTAACTGAAGTTGGCCACAGTGTAGCTGCTGAATGTTGCCAAACTTCATTCACAGTTTACAGCTTACCGATGTTTACCGGCGGCTAACGCTGAACCGGAAGAGCAAATACAATTGCGTCTAACGCGGAAGAGAGAAAAAGTGGGCGTGGTGAATAAGGTGAATAGACCAAATCACCGTGACGTCACCATGTAAACAACATTACTTCCGCGTACCACTTGGGGAAGGCGGCAGGTTTAAATGTGCGTGTTGTCAAATGAATGCTGTCAAACCCTCTCGTTGTTTTCAGCCGACTACTTTCAATTTAAATGTTCAAACGGTTGGTAAACATGCTTGTCCGACGTATCTAGCCTTTCTTCTGTGTTTGTTTTATGTAGTGTTAGCTAGCTAATAACGTTTGTTTACAACTGTCAACTCGCTGTTTTTTTGCAAACTCGTTACAGACAGTGCTACTGACGCCACGTTAATTTAATTTAGCTACTCTGGTCTGGTCTGGTCCAACAGGTAAATTAGGTAGTCTGGTCTCCACTAACTTAGTGAAAGGGTTGTTATGAATGATATTAACAACAACACAACACGAACGAACTTTGTCTGTTTTTGTCTTCAACACGTCAGTTTGTGCCGTTCACCGCCATTATAATGTGTGGACCCCAGGGGTAACCGGAAGTAAATGTAAACATCCCCGCTGATTTGGTCTATAGTCCTGTTCCTATAGACGGCTTTAACTTGACAACAATAACAAGCATCACAACCCACCTGAATATCCGGTTTACTTCCTGTATACAGAGCTGAGCGCAGGCTGATATTCGGCTCGTGTCTCCGACAGACACAGTAACAAAGGTAGCCTATTTCGGTCTTTATGTCTTGTAGTAGTTAGTAGTTTTTGTTGTTGTTGATAGTTGCCGTAACAACCACCCCTGTCGGAAAGACGTGCAAACGCTGGGTAGTAGGAACCGTTGTTGTCTGGTCCGGAGCTAACCTGAGAGGCTAATAAAAGCTACATGTTGCAGAGTAAAGGCCTAAACATGGTCGCCCGTCAGAGCCTCGCCCCGCCCTCCCCGTAGGACGGCGGGTGGAGCGCCGTCCTACGGGGAGGGGCCGCGTCGGCTGACGGGGGCTGCTCCAAAATGTGACTCAACGGCGACGATACGTGCGTGACGTCAGCTGCAGGAGAGTTGTGACTGGCCGTTGCCTTGGCTCATCGTAGTAAAGTCGCCTTTCAAAGCATGACGTTAGATTATAACGAACTAGTTGTGTGGCTTAGCCTTCCCAAATGTTGAGGGTCGTTTTTTAGAATTTAATACATAGAATTGGGAACGTTACATTCAATTTCATTCAGACTGCCTGGCACACAATCTCCGCCATTTTCACACGGAGCTTCCACAGGAACAGGGAGGGTGGGAGGAGGGAGGGCGAAGTGGCGTCCGAGCATGTGGGGCTCGCTGGCGCCGCCAGACGGCGAGACGGCTCCAATTCGAGGCGGACGGACGACCATGTTTAGGCCTTAAGCTGACTATCAGTACGTTATGCAGTGGTTCTCAAATGGGGGTCCGGGGACCCGCAGGGGGTCCGCAAAAAGTTTTCAGGAAAATAAAAATAAAAACGTTGTTTTGTGTGCAAAAGCTTCATAGTTCAACGAAAATATGTTCATGGATTACATTCTACTCTAACATATCAATTTAAAAGTCAAGCACATTACCGTAGAAACAATTTAGCTTAGCCCCAATTCATAAATCAGAATAAGGGGGTCCCCGGTATATTTTCTATCTTGTAAGGGGTCCTTGACTGAAAAACATTTGAGAACCTCTGCGTTATTGAACGCATATAGGCCTATATTTACATTTAAACTTATAGCAAAAATAAAAAATAGAAACAGAAGTAGGCTATGTCAGTGTTTTCCCCTGAACAGCTGAAAAAGTGGAGACTGTAAATAGTGAAGCTGATACAATTCAGGTGGCGGTAATGCAACATTTAAGGATGCCAACCGCCATAAAACACAGAAGAAGAAGCTGAGAAAAAGGAAGCGCTGTGGGGTTGCAGCTGGTGAAAACCGTCTATAGGTCTAGGAAGGTTCCTAGTAGAGGATGGGTCAAATGCAGAGGATGAATTTCCCTATGGGGATAAATAAAGGTAAACTTAACTTCACTTAAAGTGTAACTTACCCCAAAACACTTTTTTCAGCTTTTAACCAATATATATGGCTTTTAAGGTGGTATGTGAAGGATTCTGGTCAAAATCTCCACATTTGAGACCAATCTGTTACGATTTTACAAACCCCTATCATTTCAGCAGCATAAGTGCCCTCTATTGGTTTCAAACCTGCTGTTTTTTTGTGTCCTCAAATGAATGGGCGATTTGGTACATCGTTACGTCACGGTGGTATTTGCGCGAGCAATGCATCATGTGTAATCGCCTACTGTGGCTAATGTTAGCGGCTAGCTAGTTATGTTACATGGCAGTAAAACGCCACTGAATGACCAAATTGATATAACTTTTAACCATTTCGAGTAACACTGTTTCCATACGGATCCACAGCGTTAGTTTGTTGTTTATAACGTGGCTATATTGATCATTTATCGTTCTCTATCTCTGATACACTGAAAATACTGGGAGGCGGGCCATAGCGTCTCTGTCGATGATTTGATTTGACAGTTCTGGGCACTGCCGTTGGCGTTGGCCAATCCTGGCGTGTTCCACCCCCAAATGCGTTCCAGGACGAAACAGGCTCGAGCCAACTACGTTATCTTTAGGGCAGCGCAGTAAATACAATATTCCTGGAATGCGAGTTTAACTAAACAGTTACATGTCCTCTGCATTCTACAACAAATAAAGACATTACAATTTGTATTATTTTGTATCTTACATACTTATTGGCCAAGTTATGATAGTTTATTCTGCCAGGGTACAGAAGGGAGTATAGGCGGCCATCCTGCCTGCAGAGTTTTCAAATCAAGTAGAATACCGTTTTGCAAGAAATCTGGGGGGTCAGTCCCCCTTTAACTTAGATGTAGGCTCTGGCTTTACCAAACTAAACACACCACTTGGATTTCTAGTGGTTGTGGATTCATAGCTGAAGCTATACAACGTCAACACTTATAGAAGAGAACCTACATGGCTCGGTCCTCATCCATCAGCTTGTTTGAGTTCAGCTCCATCTGTAACACTTTACTGGACACACTGGCTCTCAACACTCAAAATACAGTAGAGATGATTGTGGACTATGGGAAGAACGCTGTCCCACCTTCCCCCATCACCCTGGGTGACTCTGCCCCACCTTCCCCCATCACCCTGGGTGACTCTGCCCCACCTTCCCTCATCACCCTGGGTGACTCTGCCCCACCTTCCCCCATCACCCTGGGTGACTCTGCCCCACCTTCCCCCATCACCCTGGGTGACTCTGCCCCACCTTCCCCCCATCACCCTGGGTGACTCTGCCCCAACTTCCCCCATCACCCTGGGTGACTCTGCCCCACCTTCCTTCATCACCCTGGGTGACTCTGCCCCACCTTCCCCCATCACCCTGGGTGACTCTGCCCCACCTTCCCCCCATCACCCTGGGTGACTCCCCCAGTCAACACTGTGGAGTTCTTCCGCTTCCTGGGAACCATCGTCAGCCAGGACCTGAAATGGGAGCTGGACATCAGAGCTCTCATCAAGAAGGCTCAGCAGAGGATGAACTTCCTGCTCAGCAGAGGATGGACTTCCTGCTCAGCAGAGGATGGACTTCCTGCTCAGCAGAGGATGAACGTCCTGCTCAGCAGAGGATGGACGTCCTGCTCAGCAGAGGTTGGACTTCCTGCTCAGCAGAGGATGGACTTCCTGCTCAGCAGAGGATGAACTTCCTGCGGCAAGCGGAGGAAGTTCAAGGTGCCAAAGGCAGCACTGGTGCTTTTCTACACCTTCAGCATCCAGTCCCTCCTCACCTCCTCCATCGCCGTCTGGTACGCTGCTGCTACCCTCAAGGGCATCTCCAGACTGCAGGGCATCATCCGCGGTGTTGAAAAGGTGATCGGATGCAGCCTGCCACCCCTTCAGGATCTGCACACCCCGGACACAAACTCTTTGAGGCTCTCTCCCCCTTAATTGGCAGGAGACTGAGGTCAGGCAGAACCAGAACCTCTCGTCGCAAGGACGGCTTCTTCCCAACCGCCATCCGCCTCCGCAGAGAGGCCCGAAAGCCCCCACAAAATAAGGACTTTGTCACCCCCCACCACCCCGGTGCCCCCTGAGCACCGCCGGCTTGGTAACAGGTCGGGGTCCTCCCCACTGGCATGATCCTACCCCCCCCCCCCCCATAGTGGAATCCATTTTTTCAATTTCATAATTGTTATTACTTACAAACTGCCAAAAATGAGCCAACGAGATACAGCAGCGATACTCAGTGCATGTCTCTGTCTGTATATGGAGAGATGGTGGCGTCTCTGTCTGTGGAGAGATGGTGGCGTCTCTGTCTGTGGAGAGATGGTGGTGTCTTTGTCTACGTGAGACTGCTGTGTTTGAAACAGCTGGAGGCCTAACTTACTGTATGGATTTTTAAAGTCAATAACATTCCTTTACTTTATATGTACTGTATCCATGTAATACATACACACATGTCACTTAGATGGTAATCTGCATCAGAAATAAAGAAAAAGAAAAAAAAATAGGTTATAATGATCATCCGCTTATAGTGATCAATTTCACCCATCCCAAGCTGATCGCTATAGAGAGGCAAAGTGAACGCCACTTCCTGCTTCAGCACTGTACCAGAGATTTTCCTCCACAATTGATTTTCCCATAGACATTTCATAAAATGCGTATTAAAAATACTTTTACTTGGTCAAACCAAACGGTTCAGCTATATTTAGAATCGGAAGAGACCATAGATAGAACCTTTCACTCGGACTAAAAATAAAAAAACAACATCGAAAAAACATTTTCTTTAAACCCGCATTCTTTTACGTTTTGCTCGGAGTGAGATGTTATGCGATCTTTCCTGTTTCTAAATATATCTGTACCGTTTGGTTTGAACAAGGAAAAATATTTTTTATAAGCATTTTACTAAATGTCTATGGGAAAATAAATGGCGGATGAAAATCTCCGGCACAGTGCTGAAGCAGGAAGTGACGTTCCACTTTTAACAGAGGAGCACAGAGGAGTGCAATGTAGCTTTAGTCTTCTACCATTGATATGACCACTACGCTGCATACTTGCACTAATACAAATTCCTCATTTGGAATCATATTATTACTTAGCTTACTATTAAAGTGAATCTTGAACTAGTTAGCTAATGCTTAATAAGCATGAACGAATCCTTAGTTAATGTTTATTAACTCTAACCCTATAACCCAGGGCTGGGCAATTATTTTTCATGGGGGGCCACAAGAGAAACCAAGATTGTTGCCGGGGGCCGAACAAATATTGTCATGCCGTAACCCAGGAACTTTGATGATAGAGAGGACCACAAAAAATGTCCTGGCTACCAAAGGGCCAGATTTCGATGAGGGTTGGGGGCCGAACGGCGCCGGCACAGAAAAAATGTGGGGTATTTGAAGTCAGGTTTAGAGGAACAACTCATTTTAAATTAACAGTTGTGATGTCATCATTCGGTCTTAAACACCAATATATGATCCTTTTCTCACTCACTCCTATGTCACCACCTGCTCTCCCTGCAGGGCTTGAAATTAACTTTTTTGACCGCCTGCCAATATGGCTGCTAGATTTTAAAGTTACCAGCCAATTAGAATTTCCACTAGCCAAAATGTTTTTCTTGAAATAAACCAGAATATGAGTGGGTTAATTTAAGCTAAGTATCAGTAAGTGGCCCGGGATTCTCAAAGCCTGTGTTGAGGGTCATACGAACAAAAATGCACTCTTGAAGCAAAAAAAAAAATCCAAAACCAACAAGTTAATTATTTTCACATCAATGTAGAACAGTCATTTCTTACACATGAGATTACTTTTAGCCTTTTAGTCATAAAGATTATTGAAAGATATTCCATATTCCAGACTGAAATGTTATAACAGAAGTGGAGTATTGGCCAGAATGACATGAACATTTGGACACTTATTCAGCGGGTATATGTTTAGGTGCACTGTAAAAAAAAAAAAAAAAAAAAAAATGCAATTCCAGCATGGGCCACACAGGTGGCGCTCACGGGCCACCAGTTGCCCAGGTCTGCTATAAGCATTAAGGGATAGCTGTGAGTTGTATGGGGTACCTGGCGACAGTCAGTGCACTACATAGAAAGCAGCCGGCGCGCCCCCAGTTTGGAGAAACGGGGAGATTGGAGAGCGGCCGCGTCAGGCAAGTAGCGCTGCCTGCCGAGTGTGAACAGGTACACGAGCAAAAACCAAGAAAAGAACAGAAAATAAACACATGGAATGCCTCCATACTGCTCACCTGGCATGATACAAGTCTCCACAAGCCCTGAGATGCCAAGTCGACTTGAAAATCATAAATCGGCACTGTAGCCACGCTGCTCCAAGAAATAGAAGTAAAATAAGAGAACAACATTTTAAAACACGATTGACGATTTCAGACGGCAGCCCGTCTTTATTGTCCCACGAACACACTACAACACATGCATGCGGCCACAACACACACTCATGCTGACGGTGGCCGGTGAAATATGTCCTCTGCATTTGACCCATCCAGGCTTGTCCTTTCCTCCAGGGGGCAGCAGGCCAGGAGCAGTGGTCGCTTTTTCTTTCCAGCGCCCGGGGACCATCATTGGACCAACTTCAGATGTTGTCGTCACTGATGACAATCTTCTGCATGTTTTTAGTGTGTGTGTGTGGGGGGGGGGGTATGTACGGAGGAACCCCCTGGGGGGTACGGGGAGAACATGCAAACTCCACACAGAAAGCCCCTTTCGACGAGATAGCCCACCTGGGCAGTAGGCACTGAAGATATGGGGGGGTCACAACTCCAGCGCCCCAGGCGAGAATCGAACTCAGGACCTTCTAGCTGTGAGGCGACAGTGCTACCGACTGCGCCACCGTACCCCCGTATTCTGGTGCACCTGTGAAGATTTCAGCTAAAAACAGGGTGTAAACGATGTCTTTTCAAGTCGACTTGGCATCTCAGGGCTTGTGGAGACTTGGATTACTGTGGAGACTTGGATTACACAGCCAGGTGAGCAGTATGGAAGCTTTTATGTTTTTGTTTTTTTTACATTTTTGCTTGTGACCCTGTTCACACTCAGCAGACACTTGTCTGATGGCCGGTCTCCATTTCTCCAAACTGAGACCGCGGCAGCTACATTTGACTGCATGTTGTACATGACTGATAAGTGACTGTCGGCAAGTACCTCGTATAACCCCACATCCAAAAAAAAATACAAATGATCCCTAACCCCGGCGTTACGTTTCTGATTTTCTGCTGTTCATCTGTCATTTATGTGATTAATTAGGTAGTTAATTCTGAACAATACTGTTCATGCTACATACGAAATTAACCGGCTGAATCTTGCGCATCGAACCATGTCTTCCTTTTTCAGAGCAGATCAACACAGCAGAAGTTATAGCCGTCTTTGTACAAAGACAAAGACAACATTTCAGATTATTTGGCTTTTTCAAATGGCTTTTTATAATGGCTTTTTGGAAATCCGCCTAGGTATCTCCCTACAAAAACCACTGCCAAATACTCATGTTTTGGTATTTTTTCATCTTCTTTGAGTTGGGATGTGGTAAGGCCTGTGGCTATGTCTCCATTGGGTTTCTAGCCATAAATACAACAACCACAGGTAACTGTTTACACTCTAAAAGTGTTTTTTATTCTAGGCGAGAATCAACCACTGTGTTTGAGCTGGTGTTACTCAGGGTCAGTTACACATATTTGAAACAGAAACTTCAAAGTCTTACCTTTCAGAAAAGGTCAGGCAGTTGTCTGTAACCCTAGCGGTTCAGCCACAGTAAGCATTTTAGTTTGGGTATGTCGTTTTCACCATTTTCTTCAGAAATAGGTGGCTTTAGAAGAGGTTAAGACTTGGGTTTAAGGGTTAGGTTAGAATGGGGCTTAGTTTAGGGTTAGGCATTAAGGTGTGACGATTAGGGCTAGACTAGGGAATTCATTATAATATCAAGGAATGTCCTCACTAAGATAGACCGTTTATTGTAAAGTCTTACTGCTCCATCATTCTCTAGTTACATATGATCAGTAAATGCAGAGGTAAATAAACTGTTAGGCTATACATCCAAACAACAAAAATCTAGTAGCCTAAATAGATGTATAAATAAAATAGTCTTTTCCCCCCTAAAGGACCCCTATACCTCATATCAGTTTGATGCTGTTTACTATGATATACATAAATTCCATATCATTACGATTTTTGTCAGCCCAAAAAGCTTCGACATCAACAAATAATCAATTGTATTTTCAGAAACGCATCAATTTATCTTCCTGTAACTTCTGATCCCACTGACTGTGAATATCAGCCTCTCCACCTGTAGGAGTCGCACACACACACACACACACACACACACACACACACACACACACACACACACACACACACACACACACACACACACACACACACACACACACACACACACACACACACACACACACACACCTTCTCTCTCTCTCTCTCTCTCTCACACACACACACACACACACACACACACACTAGAGCTTGTTTTAAAAATGTCTTGTTTGGCCCAAATAGTTTCACACACAACTCCATGTTGGGCTCAGATACACACAGACACACACACACACACACACACACACACACACACACACACACACACACACACACACAGTGTCCTGCGCGCTGGCTGGTGCTGCGGAGGAGGCTACTGGGGTAGGCTACTATCCCATTGTGGAGACCCGGGCCAGATTGGGGGGTGGGGGGGTAATTTGCATGTTATTACCATAGCATGTGTCAGGCCGTATAAAACAGGCTGCAGGCGGCCTCGGCAGGAGACAGACGCACAGTAGTTCACAGTGAGGAGAGACGTTGGGAGGGAGAAGGGAGCATGTTGGACCAGTGACAAAGCTATCCTGGTTTAGACCAAGACGTAACAACACACAAAAAGGACACTTCCTAAATTGTGTCGCCTTCTTCAAAAGGAACCCAAACCAACGACTTTTTCTTCTTCTTCTTCCTACAAGCGCACCACTGGATTATCGCATTCTAACGGACTTGGAGGAGTTTTATTTTTGTATTTCTCACCGCACTCGCTCACACGTTTTGACTCGGGTTTTTTTTTTTTTTTTTTTTTTCTTCCTTGAAAAGTTTTTTGGGGATTTATCCTTTTGTTATCGGGACATGAACGAAAACGGCGCGGCTGCCAGCAGCAGTTGATGATCAGAGAAACGTGCTCAATGCATCTTCCATCCTGAGGACCAGCTGAGCCCCGAGACTTTGATTTGACTATTTATTTCTTATTTATTATGTATTTATTTAATATGGGGCGCGTCTTCTTGATGACTCTTGCCGTCATGTCCATGTTGCTGTGCCAGGTAAGACGCATGCTCATTCTCCATCTCTTCCCAAACAATGAACTATATCAGCCCCCCCCCCCCCCCCCCCCCACACACACACACACACGCGTTCTATAGTGTTTGCTAACAACGTGTTTTCCTCGACACAGGGCTTTTGCTCGGGAGTTTTTGAGCTGAAGTTGCAGGAGTTCCTAAACAAGAAGGGAATACAGGGCAACAAAAACTGCTGTAAGGGGGGACTGGCCTCGTCCTTCCAGCAGCAGTGCGAATGTAAAACCTTCTTCAGGATCTGTCTGAAGCACTACCAGCCCAACGCCTCCCCCGAGCCGCCGTGCAACTACGGCGGCGCTGTGACGCCCGTGCTCGGCTCCAACTCCTTCCAAGTTCCCGAAGTCATCCCGGAGAGCTCATTCAACAGCCCGATCAGGATCAATTTCGGCTTTACGTGGCCGGTAAGTAGCCTATTCTACTGTATACCGGCGTTTTGCTTCGAGCCAGCATTCATGACCAGCAAAAACGAAATCGCTTGTTTGGTAAATCCGTGCGTAATCCGTGCGTAAAGCGCGCAGTGGAACGTTCTGTGACCACAAAGCGGGGCTCAGAATGCACGCAGCTTGTCGGCGTTTTGTTTCGGATCAGGTTAGAGGCAGTTTGAAACGCCATTCACCACAGAGTCTATGGGACAATCGCCTCGGGTCCTTGCTCAATGTTATCGCCACATCTCCGCGCGCTGGCCACCTGTCTCATGAAGCCATTTGTGTTCCCAGGGGACCTTCTCACTGATCATCGAGGCATTACACACCGACTCCAAAGACGACCTCTCCACAGGTAGGAAACACACACACACACACACACACACACACACACACACACACACACACACACACACACACACACAGCTACACTACTTTACTACAAATGTATCCAATAATATTCACATTAAACTGACAGCTGCGTCTCCCCACCCACCCCCCCACCACATCACACGCTTCAGAGAACCCAGAGCGCGTCATCAGCACCATGATCACGCAGCGGCACCTGACGGTGGGAGAGGAGTGGTCGCAGGACCTGCACACCGGCGGCAGGACCGAGCTCAAGTACTCGTACCGGTTCGTCTGTGACGAGCACTACTACGGCGACGGCTGCTCGGTGTTCTGCCGGCCCAGAGACGACGCCTTCGGCCACTTCACCTGCGGGGAGCGGGGGGAGATCGTGTGCGACTCCGGGTGGAAGGGCCAGTACTGCACCGAGCGTGAGTGGAACACTTTGTAGCTTATTGTATTTGGGTACAGGTGCGGGGACCACCAGCGGGGTCCTCGAGGGGCTTCCAGTGAATCGATGCAATTTTCAACCTAATTTAATTTAGGCCTACAAAAGAAGTTAAAGTTACAGAATGTAGAATAACTGTTTTTGATAGTTTCTCTGTTAGGCTACGATACAGTGAGACACAATCTCGACAAAATCATGTTATATCATCTATTTTATTCACACTATAAGATCCTATAGGCATATTATAGGAATCCAATTGTTTATTGGGGATGATTGGGGCGTTTTTGTAGCCTAGGAAAAGTTGTTTTCTCTGTTGGGCCCGGGCGGATCCAGTGGCTGCCGTTGGAAAGCAACTTAATGTGCGTAAACACCACACGCCCCCCTCCCCCCGCGCACACACACGACCACTTGATTTATTCTAAGGAAAGTTTTTGGGGAATAATCTCACGCGTGCCATAAATTTACATGCTACCTTCCGATTCGTTGCCGTGGGAGAGGGCCGGGCGGTGATTGGCCGAGGCGGGGGAGGTATTGTTTGAAGTGGGCAGCTGCCGGCAGAGAGGAGACAATGGAGCAGCTGTCGCGCACTGGCAACACACTCGCCAGCTGTCCACTCGTATCTGCCCCAATCCGAGACATTAAGGGGAGTGTGTGTGTGTGTGCGCACGCGCACACACACACACAGAATGAATAAAAGAGTTTTGACCCACAGCGAAGAAGAAAAAAAAAGAGGGTGTGTGGGGTGAGGAGGGGGATGCTCTCTCTCTCACTCACACACACTCTCACACACACACACTCCTTTGTCTCTGCACTATGTTAAGCACAACATTCTTCCACGCTGATAAGGAGATTGAGTTTTTAGGTAACAGCTAATGGGTTTATATAGAAACACTTCTATTTATTATTTTAATGAAACGGTTAGGTTTTAAGGGCAGAAGTTGTTTAATGTTTTCAACTAGGCTAAAAACCAGTGATTGTCAACCTTTTGTCATACCGAGGACCCCTAATTTTAGTCCACATTGTACGGACCCCCATTGGATGAGTTGGACCCAGAACGGAGAACATTTTCTAAATGATTTTGTCCAGAATTCCATGGCTGTATGATCAAAACAGTCATCGTTCTTCTACTTTCTCTAACTGCGTTAACTTCTTGTAAATGAAATGCTGAAGTTGAACATTTTATAAATTTTCCCGGCAAGGACCCCTCTGGTGCTCCCCTGACCCCGCGCTGAGAACCACTGAGGTAAACAAAGCCCATGCTTCCATGTTTCTCAAAAGCGTTTTCTCTCTCTCTCTCTCTCTGTGCAGCGATCTGCCTGCCGGGCTGCGACGACGAGCACGGCTTCTGTGAGAAACCCGGAGAGTGCAAGTAAGTTTGACCTCTGACCTCCCGCTCTCCCTCCAAACGAACAAGAGAGCCATTAATGAATGAGCGCGGGGGGGAAGGCATGAGGCCATGTGAGTGGACTGACCGGTGTTTCCCCCTCTAATTGGACAACAACAGGTGCCGAGTGGGATTCAAAGGGCGCTACTGCGACGAGTGCATCCGTTACCCGGGCTGCCTGCACGGGACCTGCCAGCAGCCATGGCAGTGCAACTGCCAGGAGGGCTGGGGGGGGCTGTTCTGCAACCAAGGTGAGGAGAGAGGGGGCGATGGGGGGGTGCGGCGGGCAGAGGTGGAGAGACACTTTACGATTTTTTTTTCTTCTTAAACCAAGACAGGAGACATACAGTAACTCATAATTGTTTTCTACTACAGTTTTCAGAAATTTGCTAGTATCTTGAAATCTTTAGGAGTCAACAATAGACTAAATGACTTGTTAAGATGGAGATTTTTTTGCGCAGTTTCTTCTGAAGGACAGCGAGAAGATATAGAGAGGTGATGGGGCGCCCTGTTGGGAGAGTGTACCTGCAAAGTATGGCGGTAGAGAGATATACACAAGAGGGCGGTAGAGAGTTAGATATACACAAGAGAATAAGAGTCCCCGGCAAAGAGTTAGCACGCGTCCCCTCGTCTCCAAGTCAAAGGTTGTTGTTTTTTTATGGGATTTTGGTTAGATGCCTGAAGGTCTGTGGTTAACACACGTTTATTCAACTGAGACTTGACCTTTGTGTTGCAAGCAATCTTCACGATGAACCCTGCTTTTATAGATCTTTGGCGTGTTTTCTGGCGATCGCGATTTCTAACAATCTCATTTACACTTCAGAAATGATCAAAGTGGTATTCATTTGTGAAGAGTGTCTTGCTGAACTCAAAGATCTAAGTATCATAAACCCGCATACCTTACTTCAGGCATGTAACCAAAACCCCATTCATAAAACTGACACACACACACACAATGAATTGGGTGCATGCGTGCAGAAAAACATGGCGGACAGGAGGTGGAGACAGGGAGGGGGGAAAAAAAAAACCACCATAGAAGAAGAGAAAGAGCAGTGTGTACAGGAAGACAAAAAGACTTTCTGTGGCCTGTTGTTCGGGCCATGTGTTGTTCTGTGTGGCTAATCCAAATGTGCCGCCCGTGTCTGTCCAGATCTCAACTACTGCACTCACCACAAGCCCTGCATGAATGGAGCCACTTGTAGCAACACTGGGCAGGGGAGCTACACCTGTTCCTGCCGGCCCGGCTTCACTGGGGCCAGCTGTGAGGTCCAGGTCAACCAATGTGGTGGAAACCCCTGTCGCAACGGGGGAAGCTGCACTGTAAGTCATCCCCCCCCCCCCCCCCCCCCCATCTCTCCTTCCTCTTTGTTAAAACTCATGTTGAGAACGGGCGTCCTTGGTGATGAGTCAGCGGGGTTCAAATTCGGTCCTGGGACGATTGTGGAATGTGAAGCCTCCCTGCGCTGTAAACGATCTACGGAAGCTGAAAAGCCCCCGACATGATTGAAAGGAAAAACATGTATTACAAGAACTTTGCACTGTACATTTGATTTTAGACAAAACCATGTTCACTACCGGTCAAAGCTTTTGACACACCACATTTTTTTTGTTTTTTTTAATAACTATTTTCCACATTTTTTAATAATAGTAAAGACATCAAAACTATGAAACAACACGAATGGAATTATGCAGCGACCCAAAAACGATTATATTTTAGATTCTTTAAAAAGTAGCTGCCCTTTGCCTACAATGTAAGGAAAAAAACTCACTAACCATAAACAGCATTACTACCAAGCCATGACAGCAGGATTCTGATCTTAAGGCTCTTCTACCACCCCCACCCCCCCCCCCCCCCCTCCCCCGCACAGGATTTGGAAAACACATATACCTGCACTTGCCCCCACGGTTTCTATGGCAACAACTGCGAGCTGAGCGCCATGACATGCGCCGACGGCCCCTGCTTCAACGGCGGCCGCTGCGCCGACAACCCCGACGGAGGGTACTACTGCCAGTGCCCCACCGGGTACGCCGGCTTCACCTGCGAGAAGAAGATCGACCACTGCACCTCCAGCCCCTGCTCCAACGGTAAGAAGGTCCTCCAGGTCTGTCTTCTGTCTGGTACATGTGTTTGAAGGTCAGAAGGTCCTCCAGATCTCTCTTCTGTCTGGTACATGTGTTTGAAGGTCAGAAGGTCCTCCAGATCTGTCTTCTGTCTGGTACATGTGTTTGAAGGCTAAGTGTCTCACGTGGTCAGACCCTCCGCTACAGAGGCTCTGAATCACAAGTCAGCATTTCCGGGTTTTCCCGCATGAAAAACCTTGGATTGGCTTGGGCTGTAACGGAAGTTCGGCTGTAACGGAAGTCCGGCTGTCCGCGCCCAGTGGCGAATCGTTCAAAATGTAACCGCCCTACGAGTTGCGTGCCGCAAATAAGAAGGTCCGTGGTCGGTCAATTCATGTCATATGCATTTGTTTTGGTCTTAGGGGGCGGTCCTTAACCGCTTTTCAAGGGTTGCGCCCCAGACGTAGGTATTTATGTGCGGCTGGCTACTGTGAGACTATAAGGCCTGGAGCACATATTGACGGCACGCTTCCTTCTCCGCTCGCAGGTGCGCGCTGTGTGGACCTGGTCAACTCCTACCTGTGTCAGTGTCCCGACGGCTTCACCGGCATGAACTGCGACCACACCGGCGACGAGTGCTCGGCGTTGTTCCCCTGCCAGAACGGCGCCACGTGCCAGGAGGGTCCGCACGGCTACACCTGCACCTGCCCCCCGGGGTACACCGGCCGCAACTGCAGCTCTCCCATCAGCCGCTGTGAGCACAACCCCTGCCACAACGGCGCCACCTGCCACGAGCGGAACAGCCGCTACGTCTGCGCGTGCGTCCCCGGCTACGGCGGCCGAAACTGTCAGTTCCTACTCCCGGAGCACGCGGCGATCCGCGGGACAGACGTGCCCTGGATGGCGGTCGGCTCCGGCGCGGCGCTGGTGCTGCTGCTGCTGGCCGGCTGCGCCGTGCTGGTCGGGTGTTTCCGTTCGAAGGCCCAGCGCGGCGGCCAAGCAGACGCGGCGGGCGGGGAGCGAGAGACCATAAACAACCTGACCAACAACTGTCACCGCAGTGAGCGGGACCTGGCGGTCGGCGTGGCGGTGCCCACCACGCCGGGCGTCAAGAACATCAACAAGAAGATGGACTTCTGCAGCGCCCCCGACGAGGGGTCTCCGCCGGGCAGGAGCAGCTACAAGAGCCGCCCCCCGCCCGCGGACTACAACCTCGTACGCGAGCTCAACTACGAGCAGGCGGCTAAAGAGGCCATGCTGGAGGCTGCCTGCGAGGACAAGTGCCAATCCCCGGACTCGTTTGAGTTTGAGGAGAAGCGCAGCAAACGTTTAAAAAGGTAAGTGTTTCCCGAACGAAAAGAAATTGCCATCCTTTCCGAACACAAAATGTAAACGTGGCGTTTGGAGCGCCGCGCGGCTAACGTCTTGTCTGTCGTCTGCTTCCCTCCCAAAAAGCGATGCATCAGAAAAGAAAGCTCCAGAAATGTCTGCATGTGCGGACACCAAGTACAAATCTGTGTTTGTGATGTCAGAGGAAAAGGACGAATGTATAATTGCAACTGAGGTGAGTCTCGAATGCTCGGGCGCCGCTTTTCGGCGCGACGGTTTGAACACGGCTTTGTGGCCCCCCGGGGATGTTTTGGCAACACAAACAACTAACGGCCCGCTCTCCTTTTTGTCTGTTCTGTGTCTCTCCGCAGGTGTAACGAGCCACCGATGGGCTGCCCGTTTCTCGTTTGCTCTATGGGAGAGGTTTTATACTCCTTCAAAAAAATGCTGCTCTAACCCTAGCCTCTAGGGGGAGGTGTCCCGCCTTGAGACTGCTGCTGATACTGAGACGTTTAACTGATATTCAGAGTGAGCTGGTTCTCTACTGGAAACTAAGCGCAGGCAGCGGCGGCCTGTGGGATAAGAAACTGGCGGGGAAGGGGGGGGGGGGGAGGGCAAGAAAATAATAAACGTTTTACCTTTCAAAGTAAAACCATCACTTGGCTTCCTGTTCTGGCTTTTATTGAGGTTGTGGTGGTGGGGGGGGGGGTTGTTAAAAAAAGTTTTGTAACAAGATGGAAAAGTGGACACTGTCACTGGCAATGAGGTGCGATGTTACAATTTCAGCCAGTGTAAATGGAAATGCTGAGTGGTTGTTTTTTTTGCAACATTTGCACCCGGGCCTTTTCTCTAACCCACATGCCGTTGCTGAGCGCAGCAACTGCATAAGACGGTGGATGTTTGGCCATACTGGCCTGTTCTTCGCGAGGCTGTTCACATGGGCCGTGTGCACCCAAAACGACACCTGTGAAGACTCTTATGTTTACTTTGATCACTGTGTTCAACTGAAGAAGTGCGTTTTCTCCCCAAGCCCTCCAACACCATTTATGACATAGTATTGTTTTTTGGGGGGGAAATGAAAACTTTGTCTTAATTCAAATAAATTACATTTTTGTTCGTTTTGGATACAGATTGTCCTTTCGTTTTGATACAGATTGTCCTTTTGTAAAAAAAAAGAAAAAAGAAAAGAAAGAAAGAAAGAAAGAAAGAAAGATGAAAAAAGTTATGATTTAAAAGTATGATTTAATTTAAGTTAATTTAATGATTTTGTGTTATTCTTATTTTGTATTGTATATTTGTGATGTTTGTTATGATTATTTAAGTTGCTTTTTTAATGATGATATTTGCAAAGGCACTTCAGGTCAATGGGACTTTTTTTTCTTTTCTTTTTTAAAGAAATGTTATTTAAAGAGGCATTGTACAAATTGTTCTGATGTCACTGTCTCCCTTTACTGTTTTTTGAATGAATGAATTAGCCAAGACTATTTTTCCAAATAAATATTATTAAACGTGAAAATGCAATTGCGTGCAACCTTTGTCTTTGTCCATCTGCAGGCACTCTGAGACACTTCTTTTAGGGGTCTGTGAGCAAAGTGAATCAGCCACATCTGTTGTCTTCCCCTGGCGACCCCATAGTGGGCCTTTTCTATGGTGACACTGTTGGCCACTGCCAGAAGTTGAAAGTGTCTCCCTGGAGACGGTGCGAGGGGGCCCATTCATCAAAAAACAATGTCCCTACGCTACATTGACCACTCCTATTTCTCCTGCTAAAAGAACCAGTCAGGTAATTCATGCCTCCAAAATTCAGGATTCATGTAAAGTGACGCCTACTGAACAGAGCTTTTCTGCCTTTCTCTCGACACCAAAAACAACCCCCCCCCCCCCCCCCCCCGGCGGTCCTTTTGACTGCAGTCAAGTTTTGCTGTGTCTGAATTAGGAATTTGCAATCATGTCGATATCGGTCGATGTTGGTATGCGGCATCATAACAGCAGTGTTCATTTCGGTTGCCTGTATCCGCCCGAATTTTCCTATTGAGAGGCGACAATGCGGTTAAACGTATGCTTTATGCGCTTTTTGTTTTGGAAATAAAACACACGACCTTTTTTCAAATTCACAATGTTTACAACGTGTTTTTCAGTATATACCAAACGTTTGATCATCATAGAAACTTGTTATTATACAGATCATATCGACATCGGCAAATGCATCCCTAGTCTGAAAACTTTACATTTGAACGTATTTTTTTTAACAATCGCCGCTTAACAATGCCATTCGGTTTTCTTTTTCTAATTGCAAAAACAAAGAGGCCGATTGTGCTTTAGACACAAATAAGTGTAAATCATCGGCGCGGCCGGCGGCTTCTGAAGGGGTTTATAACCTCACGTCATCACGGGAACAGGCTTGGGCAGACAATGATGGAATTGACAATGGAGGCACACAAAAGGGCCACCCTTGGGAGAGAGGCTGCGTGTCCCTCGGCATGCTGGGAGAGAAAAGAGAGGAACGGGAACAGATGTTGTCGAGTAACAGATGCCTTCTGGCCCAGAGTTCAGCCACGACCTGCCAGGCCTTCAAAGGCTGAGAGGCTGCACAGAAAAGATCATCGATGGGCCCGGAAGAACCTGCCAGGCCTTCAAAGGCTGAGAGGCTGCACAGAAAAGATCATCGATGGGCCTAAAGAACCTGCCAGGCCTCTCAAAGGCTGAGAGGCTGCACAGAAAAGATCATCGATGGGCCTAAAGAACCTGCCAGGCCTCTCAAAGGCTGAGAGGCTGCACAGAAAAGATCATCTATGGGCCTGGAAGAACCTGCCAGGCCTTCAAAGGCTGAGAGGCTGCACAGAAAAGAGCATCTATGGGCAGTGTTGGGCAAGTTACTTTCAAAATGTAATATATTACATATTACTAGTTACTTTCATTTGAAAGTAATAAGATACTTTACAATATTACTTTCTGTGTAGAGTAACTCGTTACTTATTACACTACTTTTGCATTACTTTGACCAAAACAACAGCAGCAGCAGAATGACATCGCCACCACGGAACCATCCCGAAAAATAATTTCAACCGTCTTGAAGTCACGTGTAAACAATCCAAAATTCTAAATGTTATTCTTTTCCTTTGTTATTGTCATCTGTAGTGGTTATTTGCATAAAAACACAGTTTGATTAGGAAATGTTTGTATCTTTTTTAAATATGTTCTTTGATTGAATCAAATGTAACTCAATTTGTAACTTGAGTTACTTGACAAAGTAAATGGTATAATATTACTGAAATCCTATGAGTAATAAGTTATATTACTGAGCTACTGCTAAAAGTAATATATTACATGTAATATGTTACTTTTGTAATGAGTTATCCCCAACACTGTCTATGGGCCTGGAAGAAGGGGCAGCTTCGGCGGCGTCTTTGCGATGCATTTGTCAGGATCCGGTGCGGAATTGTGATGAGAGAATAGCCAGATGTCGATGAATTAAAATGCTCAAAAACACACGTTTCTGCTGTCAGATGAGCGACGACGGGGAAGCTAGTGTCGCTGTGTGTCGGGCAAAAAAGAAAGTACATTTTTGAGGAATGAGGAAAGAAAATGCTTAATTTCCCATTGACACTAAAGCATGTTGTGTTAAAATAATTTACAATTGGGTGTTTACAAACATGTAACTTTTCATCTTCTCCTACTACTATAATTGTATAATTGGAGAGCCATATGTATGTATGTACAGTATGTATGTACATACAGTATGTATGTACAGTATGTATTTAGTGTACGTACGTACAGTAGCCTATGTATGTGTGTACAGTATGTATGTATGTACGTACAGTATGTATGTAGGTGTATACAGTATGTATGTATGTACAGTATGTGTGCACACAGTATGTATGTATGTACAGTATGTATGTAGGTGTATACAGTATGTATGTATGTACAGTATGTGTGCACACAGTATGTATGTACATACAGTATGTATGTATGTACGTACAGTATATATGTAGGTGTATACAGTATGTATGTATGTACAGTATGTGTGCACACAGTATGTATGTGTGCACACAGTATGTATGTATGTACATACAGTATGTATGTATGTACGTACAGTATGTATGTAGGTGTATACAGTATGTATGTATGTACAGTATGTGTGCACACAGTATGTATGTATGTACCGTATGTATTTAGTGTACGTACGTACAGTAGCCTATGTATGTGTGTACAGTATGTATGTATGTACGTACAGTATGTATGTAGGTGTATACAGTATGTATGTATGTATGTGTGCACACAGTATGTATGTATGTACAGTATGTATGTAGGTGTATACAGTATGTATGTATGTATGTGTGCACACAGTATGTATGTATGTATGTATGTACAGTATGTATGTGTGCACACAGTATGTATGTAGGTGTATACAGTATGTATGTATGTACAGTATGTGTGCACACAGTATGTATGTATGTACGTACAGTATGTATGTATGTACGTACAGTATGTATGTACAGTATGTGTGCACACAGTATGTATGTATGTACAGTATGTGTGCACACAGTATGTATGTATGTATGTACAGTATGTGTGCACACAGTATGTATGTATGTACAGTATGTGTGCACACAGTATGTATGTATGTACGTACGTACAGTATGTATGTATGTACGTACAGTATGTATGTATGTACAGTATGTGTGCACACAGTATGTATGTATGTACGTACAGTATGTATGTATGTACAGTATGTGTGCACACAGTATGTATGTATGTATGTACAGTATGTGTGCACACAGTATGTATGTATGTATGTACAGTATGTGTGCACACAGTATGTATGTATGTACGTACAGTATGTATGTATGTACAGTATGTGTGCACACAGTATGTATGTATGTACGTACAGTATGTATGTATGTACGTACAGTAGCCTATGTATGTACAGTATGTATGTGTGTACAGTATGTGCTTTTATACATATGTCCAGAGTTGCTCCAATCCAAACAATGTTTTACATTTTAAATGGTCATAACTCACACACCATAGGTCTGCTCACCTTCAAACTTAGAGTGCGCTTAGGGCAGAGGTTCTCAAATGTTTTTCAGCCAAGGACCCCTTACAACATAGAAAATATACCGGGGACCCCCTCATTCTGATTTGTGATTTTGGGCTAAGCTTAATTGTTTCCACGGTAACGTGCTTGACTTTTAAATCAATAGGTTTGTTAGATTAGAATGTAATCCATGAACCATTTTAGATTTAAAGCATAACATATTTTCGTTGAACTATGAAGCTTTTGCAACAACAAAAAGTTTTTATTTTGATTTTCCTGAAAACTTTTCGCAGACCCCCTGGCAAAGTGCCACAGATTCCTGGGGGGTCCCCGGACCCGCATTTGAGAACCACTGGCTTAGGGGACCTAAGAGTGCAGTGCCGAATTTCGTGAAATTCGGAAACGCACATAGTCATCACGCCACCTCCTGGCAACACAACAAGTTGATCGTAACCGCTCGTCCTAGCGACTTTAAACTTGGGGAGTGCGCTGACTGGAACCCCACAGAGTGCAGTGGCCAATTTCGGACATGCGCATAGTCATAGCGCCACCTGCTGGCAACACAAAAAGCGGTTTGTCTCGAGAACCGTTCATCCAATCGACTTCAAACTTGGGGAGCGCGCTGCTGGGAACCCAACGGGAGTGCGGCGCCCAATTTCGGACACGTGCATAGTCATAGCGCCATCTGCTGGCATCACAAAAATGGTTTAGCTCAAGAACTGTTCCTCCGATAGGCTTCAAAACCTAGCGGGTCAGGGTGCACTGCTGAACAGTGGCATTGTGACATCGCCACTTTTCCCTCTAGTGAAAAATTCAGACGTCGGACAACCAGCTGGCTTGGAGCCATAGAAGACTTTATTTGGAGAAAGAAATCTTTGAAATCACTTGTTTTTAAAATTCAATTAATTCATTGAGTACGACATCTAAGTTTTCATAAAAAGTTAAATCATGCCTTTAGTCTTTTTATACATAAAAGATGTGGTTTACCATGACAAGTGCGTTTTATAAAATGACTTTTTTTTTTCTTCTTCTTCTTCTGACATATTTAACCTCTGTTAAAGAAATATTAATGTAAAAAAAGAACAATTTTCACCTTCCCTCCCAGAAAAAAAAACCAAGAGAAAACAAAAAGGCATTAATTACACAGTACGTTACAATGCGCTGACATGGCTTCAAAGCACACATATTACAGTACTGTACAAGGGTCCGCCTCCAAAACCACGCCCACTGCTGAGGGTCGATCAAACCTCGGAAAACAGACCAATACTGCTTATTTACCAAAGGTCGACCAGAGCACGGTGCTGGCAATTGGCAAATGAGGTAAATACTTCCCGAAAAGCTTTAAAAAGTTTGGTGTTGCACAAAAGTAATATTTAGCGCAGAGCCTAGCAGTGAGTTTGGCGGAGCCTCCGCCCAGCTACACTTCAAAACGAAATTATTTTTTGTCTTTTTCATCTGCAGCGCTGATCAAACGCCAAGTCTCTCAAGCCCAGTCTCTCTCCTCCACCATCTTGGAATGCTCCAGAGACGCTCTGGACTTCAGACCAGTGACATTTGGACAGAGGAAGTTGTCGTCCTCCAAAAAAAATTAAAAAAATTAAAAATCAGCTTCAGACCGGAAGGAAGTTGATATTCGACCAATCGTGAACACTCGGAAACACAACTGGGGCAGTTGATTCGATACCCGCCTTGTTTTGACCGGATATCCCGCCTTATTAGTTGTCGGGAGCATTTGAAAATGGCGGGAGCAAAGGAGTCTTAAGGGACCAATGAAAACGGAGAACTACTCCTTATGCAAATTAGGACAGTCTCAAGAGACCAATGCGGCACGTTGTGAGGTCTGCTCCGTGTAAACAAGCAGTTTTTTTCCACATTTAAAGGGGACATTTGATGTCAATGTTTATAGTGATGTCCAGACAGACAGACAGACAGGGATTTAGAATCTCAGACTCTGCTGGACTCACTGCTTCAGATGAAAAAGTCTCGACTAAAGTGATATTTTACTCAAATCAGCTCACTTCGCCTTTCATATACAGCTAAGGGCTGGACGATATCGCTGAAATCAATACCATGATGATCACGAGGATTTTCCTCGATATCTCACTATTACAATAAGGTGAGGGGTTTCGCTCAAGGCACGCTCGAAATATTTCTAGTCAATACCATTTAGATCATGACATGGTTCATGTCGGCAAAATCATGTTAAATAATCAAATGAATGTTCGTCCCGTTGAATCGAATGGTAACGTTGGGTCAGACAAACCTGACATTTTCAACAAATGTTCTTTCTATACCTCATTTGATGAGTTTTGAAGTCAAATGTGCGTGTCATCAGCAGAAATGTACTAAAATATCTTCATATCATCATAATTATGATTCCACTGAAAGACGATACACGACCATATTGAATTATCGTCCAGCCCTACATACAGTCAATCCTGTCAGTCTCAAAATGTTAGGGAAGTCAACTTGTATTAACATCAATCAGAAGGCTCTTAAAAAAGCTTAAGTACACTATTGAATACCATATAATGCTTGGATCAACATTAAGAAAATGTTGCAAAAAAACAAAAAAAAACAGGGACAAGTAATATCTTTTTTTTAAGATCACACCTCTCAGGTGTGAAATAAGAAAACAAATATCTTAGGCCAAATACGTTCAGGGAGAACAACATCTAGGTCTATCTAACATGATGTGCAAACTTAATTGTGCATAGAGATCAAATTGTAATAAATATTAATGTGATAATTAACATTATCACGAGTTTGACTTTGTCAAAACTTGTTGGGGTGATTGTACATTTTCATGATTATTCATTTAGTTTGACTAAAAATAATGATAAAAAAAATAAAAAAAAGTTCATTAGAGCGCTGCGAGAAAAAGCTTTTATCTTTTAGCAAACAAACATTTCCCATTTATTGACCAGAGCCCGAAAAGACAAAACACAACCAAAACATACACTCAATAAAAATCCTGATAAAAATCACTGATTTGTCATTATTATTCAACCAAGTTGAACTGGGTTTTGAATGGCTCTTTCACTTTCCAAAAAAAAAAAAGTTCTTTCAAATGTTTTGCCTTATTTCTGCGTCAAAGAATCACATGAGCGACAAATAACAAAAACCTAGCATTATAGCCATGTACAGGACATAGATTTTTTTACTCTAGTAAGGTTTTCAAAAAGTAAACGGATCTATCTTTGCGTTCCTTTTTGCACGCTTTCTTCTTTTTGATGTAGCTTAAAACATGTGAAGCATAATGCCTGTCTTTGGACCACCGAGGTAATTGTAGGTGTGTGTGTGTGTGTGTGTGTGAGTGAGAAGAGTGTACAACATGCTGAAATGTCTCCCAAAACATTTCAAATGAGTAAGTAGTGTCTCTGCCTGTGAGCCCGTGCGGCTCGTGCTATAGTTCGAGGTATATGATCCTGGGCCGTTCCGTCGGTGGCGCCTGCCTGTGGGAAATGTTACAAAGCTGTCTGCATGGATGATGGTGAAGGTCATTCACTGTCTGCATGGATGATGGTGAAGGTCATTCACTCCGCTGTGCATCACGTCTCCTGCTGCCCCCCACGCCCTCCCCCCTACCCTCTCTAACAGGACTCTAATTCTGCTTAGACCAGCGATCCTCAACCTTTTTCCCCCATCGACGACTCCAAATCTAGACCCCATGTGACGAGATTTTGGACTATTTTCCCTTTGATTTTTTTTTTATTGTTTGACACGATTTTGTCCAGAATTCCATGACTACCCTTATTGTAGGGTTAGAGAGACAGGTAATCGATCAATAGATATGAATCAAAACAGTCATATGTTCAATTGTGTTAAAGGAACACTCTGCCCATTTTCAACCAGCTTTGCATCATTAGAACATCAGTAGTATATCAGAAAACTGTCAACTGTTTTGAAGTCTGTCATTTAATTTGACAGTTGTTGAGGGTTAAAGTGTGGACCAGTGACATCACTGGTCCACACTAACTCAAATGAATAACTCATTAACTCAAATCAACTCTCAATAGCTGTCAAACTATTCATCATTCATCTAGTTTGACAGGTACTGAGAGTTGATTTGAGTTAACGAGTTAGTCATTTGAGTTAGTGTGGACCAGTGATGTCACTGGTCCACACTTTAACCCTCAATAACTGTCTAATTAAATGACAGACTTCAAAACCGTTTCTGATATACTACTGATGTTCTAATGATACAAAGCTGGTTGAAAATGGGCAGAGTGTTCCTTTAACTGCTTGTAAGTGAAATAATGCTGAGGCTTTTACAATTTGTCCTCCGGGGGGGGGGGGGGGGGGGGGGAGCCCCCCGCGGACCCCACGTTGAGAACCACTGGCTTAAGACTACTGTCCCTCTCCCTCCCTCCCACGCGCTCCTGTGTCTCCTCTGCTGAGCCCCTGAGCCGGGCGGTCGATCCACGCTCAGTTCAATACATTCAGAAAGTGCCTTTATTCCGAAAGTGGGCCATATTGTATTCAAGCTATGCAGAGAGCGACGCGTCTGTCACTACATCAAGTGCAGGTAGTGCTTTTGTATTTGAATGAGCTTGTATGGATGCTCTTAATATTTTCCTTGCAAGTGTTGTCATCAGTCCGGAGCTTTTCAGATCCTATCCGGATCCCTCCCACCCCCCCCACGGCGAAAACGAATGGGGTTTTTGGACCAATATTTCTGTTCTTAAAACGGGTGAAATAATGCAAGTAGAGATGACATTATGACAAAGTTATTACATAACCATAATAAACCCGTATTCGGGTTGGAAAACGATGTGGCGCGTAAGAGGAGGACATGACTCCCGTGTCTTGTGCCGTTTTCTGTATCGTTGTATGTTTACGTTTGCGTATTTGATCTGAGACTTTCCCCTCCAACGCGATGACATCGAATTGAACCGATTCAGAATTAGGTGAAGTAACAGTGAATCGACCGCCATGATCCAGCCCGCCCCACCCCAATCTCCAATTGCCCCCATCCCCCCCCCCCCCCCCCCCCCCGCCCGCTGTCTTAAAAGAACCCGCCCGCCCACCCACCCCCGCCCCTCCCCCGCTCCACCTAGAACCGCTGCGGCCCTCCTCGCCCCCGCGCCCGACTCCTAACCTCTTTGGGTGATTTTGGTCTCGTTGACGTGGGGTTCCTACACATTCTGCACTTCCGAGACTCCAGACCGTCAGCGATACTCATGGGTACTACTCGACTAGAGCGATTGAGTCAAATTTCGTCGACCCCTGTAGGTGCAGGACTGCTTCGGGGAAAAACAACCTTCAGCGGCTACTCAATGGAATCTGTTGTCACCCCGTTTGAAAGAAATGGTGTTTTTCTATGTCTGGCTCAAGTTCTCATTGACTTTTCCTGCATTCCTGAGGCCCATACCACGAATGTTGTATAAGACGATCCAGGATCTGTCCCTTGATCTGGTTTGGCTTAACCAGATCATTGCCATCCAGCTGAATTCTAGCTAAGCCATACCACGAATGTAGTCATCAACTCGTTAAGTGGATCCAGGTTTTTCGAATCCAGTTGAGAGCGCGCGCACGTGAAAATGCCCGTGCACAGGAGCTGGTGCCCGCAAAAGAGGCGTGGTTTTTAACAACTAGCCAATCACAATGCAATATGGACGGCTGCCGCTTCTACAGCGCCAGACAAGCCTATTTCCTCATTCATTCAAAGCGCAAATCGTGAAGCTTTACTACTGTATGTCAGAATCGAAATCCGCGTTGGATATTATTAGTCTGTTCCCGATTGACTGTCTAAAGTTACCGCTTTTATTCATATTTCATACAAGGACTATGCTGGAAATATGAAGTTCAATCACATCATACAGGCTAAAAGCAACACAGTTGCAGCTGCAAAATGCAGGAGTAGCCTAGATATGAATCATCTGTGTGCAGGCGATCCTATATTAAATTGCTTAGATCAGTGGTTCTCAATTTCTTTTCACATAAAGGACCCCTAAACTGACAAAGATTAGACCAGGGACCCCCATTTGATAGGATTTTGTCCCACGGTCCCCCATCTGATAATAAGATTGATGCTTTTAGATGTTTTATTACAGAAAGTGTATAAAACCTGTGACCAAAATAGTCATTGTGTTACTTATGAATGGAATTATAGCGAAAATAAATTACCCCCCTTTTGGCTGGGGCCCCCTGGGGGTCCCCGGACCCCCATTTGAGAACCACTGGCTTAGATAGTAGTAGGCTATTCTGGCATGTATGACCATGTCCAACCCAACGTCAGTCTCAGCTCCGTTGCGCACACGGCACCGTGCGCTTTGGAAACGTTTATGTAACATTTTTACACCGGTTTAGTGATATTTCTCCACTCACCATTCAGCTGCAATCGATCGGCGCGGTCAAACAACGTATCTAGGCTACTTGAGAGCACAAAAATGAATATATAAAAACATATTCCAAAGTGGTAAGTAGGGCTTAATTTAAATGTAGCCTGCAACAAGTGCAAGGCTTCAGTCCTTGATTAATTCAACAGGAGCCATGTTTTTGGTTTCTTTTTTCTTTTTCATTTGAATGCAATGTATTTTTCATATGGGGACCATATGAATGGTGACTCGCTGTTTCCAGAGAGGTGACTGGTAAGCAGGTGGGTCTTTCATGGATTTTGATCTTATCCTCTGAACTTAACCTGCTACAAAGCAGGTTAGCCATAGAGCATAAGTTGCTATGGTGATCTATCTCGGTAAGAAGTTAACTAGCGTCGTGGTACGGCAAACCCAGGGTTAAACCTGAAGGTACCTCGCTAAGCCACTAATCTTGCTTCGTGGTATAGGCCTCTGGACTTTATTGTGTGTAATTCCTCAACATTTCTAAGAGCGGTGTTTGGGTTTTTATCGGTTCATTGTGTGTTTTTTTTAACATCTAATGAATTCATTCAGTGATTTTCCAAAACGTCAATTTCTTGGCCAGATTCAGGTGGGCGTAGGGCAACGCGGGATATGATGGCTAAATAGGCTGTGTCGCTCTGAAGCTGAGGATTATTCTTCACAGCCACAAACATCACAAAGGACAAAACTGCAACATCAAATGTCTCGATGTACTTTTGCGGTTTGTTTGTTTGTTTTTGTTTGCTTGTTTTTTTTGGTCCAAATCCAAAAATGCATCAAGGCCTGGAAATTGATATTAATTCCCATCCTTGCAGTCTTTGAAGAGCGTGTTGTGTAGGAACCCTGGTGAAACCTGTAAGCCCCGCCCACACCACCTGTAAGCCCCGCCCACACCGCCTGTAAGCCCCGCCCACACCGCCTGTAAGCCCCGCCCACACCAACATTTTCGGACGTGGGCACAAAGGATCAACAAGGCTGTTAGGACCAAATAAAGGAAAAGGACGCACCGATCTCTCCCCCCTCCCCCTCTAGGTGGAGGAAGCTCTCTCCCCCCTCCCTCTCTCCCCCTCTAGGTGGAGGAAGCTCTCTCCCTCTCTCCCCCTCTAGGTGGAGGAAGCTCTCTCCCTCTCTCCCCTCTAGGTGGAGGAAGCTCTCTCCCCCTTTCTCCCCTCTAGGTGGAGGAAGCTCTCTCCCCCTTTCTCCCCTCTAGGTGGAGGAAGCTCTCTCCCCCTTTCTCCCCCTCTAGGTGGAGGAAGCTCTCTCCCTCTCTAGGTGGAGGAAGCTCTCTCCCCCTTTCTCCCCTCTAGGTGGAGGAAGCTCTCTCCCCTCCCCCTCTCTCTCCCCCTCTAGGTGGAGGAAGCTCTCTCCCCCTTTCTCCCCTCTAGGTGGAGGAAGCTCTCTCCCCTCCCCCTCTCTCTCCCCTCTCTAGGTGGAGGAAGCTCCTTGGCTGGACATGTTGGCCATCATGCCAGCTGTGCCGGCCATACCTGAGGGCCCTCCCAGAGGAGGGCTGTGCTTGGTAGGTGAGGTCATGTCGGCGCCGCGGCCCTGGCCCTGGCCCTGGCCCTGGCCCTGGCCCTGGGGGGCGTGGTGGTGGGCGTGCTGCAGGGCGTGGCGCTCCAGCAGCGTGCGGTGGGTGAAGGCCCGGTGGCACACGGTGCACTGGAAGGTGCGCTCGGCGCGGTGCGTGCGCATGTGCACGTTCAGCGAGCTCTTCTGGGTGAAGCGCTTGCCGCACACGGAGCACTGGAAGGCCCTGACGCCCGTGTGCACCACCATGTGTTTGAGGAGGTAGTCGCGCAGGGAGAAGGAGCGCCAACAGATGGAGCACTGGTGAGGTTTCTGACCTGTAGGCGGACACACACACACGCACACGCGCACACATACGCGCACACACGCGCACACACACACACACACGCGCACGCAGAGCAGAAAGCACTTAGCATTGTCAGTGTTGAATCATTTTCTTCTTCAGAGTGGAAAGTAGGAGGGGCCGAGACGAATCTTCTTGCGTTGAAGTTACCAAGACCTAATACTCGCATACACATTTTCAATTAAAACATTCCAGACTTTTTCCGGACGTCGATTTGTTTTGAATATTTTTGGATCGATGAAGATTGTTCTTCACAGCGACAAGTCAGAAGCAGAATGTGTGAGATGATGAGCAGGGTTCCTACACAGTTTTCAATTTTAAAATTCCAGATTTGTCCCGATGTTCTTGACTGGATGTGATTCTGCTGCAGGGGGATTTGAGACAATGCGTGCTGACAGCAGCTGGACAATAAGAGCAGCCCTCTAACTGCCGACTCAAAGTGGGTCTACAACAACATGAAAGCTAGAATTACGTATCGGCCCTGAACTAGGGGTGGGCGAAAATGGCAAAAATATCATATCACGATTGTTTTAAGGCGGGATCACGATCCACGATCTTATCACGGTTCTTTTTCCATCTTGGGTTTTTAAGACTATTTCGCAAGTTACTGAACAGTACAAGTTACTGAACAGTACAAGTTACTGAACAGTACAAGTTACTGAACAGTACAAGTTACTGAACAGTACAAGTTACTGAACAGTACAAAGTACAACCAAACTAATTTCATTCGTACGGCCACGAAAAACCTGCAAAAGTCATTCCCATGCCCTGGAAAAGTTATAGGAAAAAAAATCTTTTTTGTGGAGTTTTGGAAAAGTCATGGAAATTTGTTTCATACATATTTTCATAATTATGAATAGTTTTGTGGCGTACCACTAGAGAGACCTTGTGCCGCGGGCCCTTTAAGACAGAGCCTTGTGTGTTGCCGTAGCTGCATAGCATGTAATGTTGAGAGTTGGGAGTAGGGCTGGGCAATATACTCGATACGGCAATATATCGCGATATTTTATTTCCCGATACTGTATCGATACTTGGACGCCAAGTATCGCGATATAAAAAATAAAATAAAAAGATTGCAGGCCATGCCATGCCAGGCCTCTGCATCTGGTGATTCCCCCCCCTAATCGATACTGTCTCGATATTTCCCATATCGATGCGTCCAGTAACACTCAACACTCGGTAGTTTTGACTAAATTTGTCTACTAACTTATCAGTATAAAGTGATGTACATATTATTACACTACCTGGGTGGTACACAGTGTGTTGTATCTTTAGCTCTATTATTTAATTTTGAGTAAATTCTGTAGAATATCGCAATATATCGCAATAGGTATCGCATCGCAATATATCGTGATACAATCGTATCGTGACCCAAGTATCGTGATAGGTATCGTATCGTGAGGTCCTTGCCAATGCCCAGCCCTAGTTGGGAGTGTTTGGAATAAATACTGTTGGATACAGCAAATCTTTCCTCATCTTTCCTGTACGCACACTCCACCGTTTCATAATTATTGTCATTCATTTACGCTGAGTTTACAATAATCCACGTGCTAAGAAATAACAACGTTCACAAGCAGGCAGGTACGCGCTCACTAACGTTACCTGAAAACCCGTTTGGTCCCATAAACTCAGGGGAGCCAGGCAGGCACAGCTAGCAAGCGGCTGCCTACATGTCAATGGGCAGCCGCAGCAGAGCAAGCCCGGGCCGCGCAAAAATGCAGGTTGTGTTGTGTCAAGACATTCAATATTTTGAATTGAACTAATTATTATTATTCTTTCATTCGAAGATGCCAGCCTGCTACGTTAAGGGTGTGTGTACCAACTCCCCCTCCGTGTTGTCATGAAAAAGAGGGGGAGGGGGGGGGGGGGGGGGACTTTAGAGGCGTCTTTCAGACATAGAAACGCAACTGATAGAATGTGCACTGGATGTAGCGCGATACTAACGATCTGTCGGTAAAGGCAGATCGGGGAGCGATTCTAATCGTTGACGATCTAATTGAACTAATCATATCGCCCACCCCTATATCCTGAAGCACAACATTTCCCCTACTTTTCCAGATTTTTTCAAATTTCCTAACTATTCAAGACCTGGAAATGATGAAATTTGACTTGTAATACTTTTCCAGGCTTTTCCAGACCTGCATAGGAAACCCTGGCTAGTTTCTTACCGGAGTGGATGAACATGTGCTTGCTGTAGTTCTTCCTGGAACGTAACGATTTGCCACAGTGCGTGCAGTCGAACGAGGTCTCAGATCCCTGGGAGGAAGGGGAGGGGCCGGCCGAGCAGGAGGAGGCGGTGGAGGGGGCCGGGGCGGGGGTCATCGGCGCCGGGGGCGGAGCCTGTTGGTTGGGCTCCGACCCCGCCATGCTGTCAATCCCACCCATGGGCCCGCCCACAAAGAACGGCGCTGGCTGTGATTGGCTCACTGGGTACTGGAACAGAAGCTTGGGGAAGGGGGGGGTACAGACTTCAATACTCATGCAATGGTTCCCAAGATTGATTTGAATCTGTTTCTGCTTTGTGAGATATGGAGTATAGAGAGGTGACGCTGTGCAACTGCCCATTGCTATTATTTGGAATTTGAAATGTCTATTATTTATTTATTTTACTTTCCAGATTGCCTCCCAAATGTTTTCTGTTTTCTTGTGAAATACTGCAGTGCTTCTCAAGCTTTTCAAAAACTTTAGGCTGGGGTTCGCAACCCCCCCCCCCCCCCCCCTCCCGCCACGTGCGCACGCATTCACACACTGATTTCACTCACTCACTGAAACGGTTTTTATAGTTGATAATAGAGATGTAACGGTATGAAAATTTCACATCACGATTATCGTGACCAAAATGATCACGGTTATCGTATTGTCACGGTATTCGTTAAAAAAAATGCTGAAAATGTTCAAAAAGTACTGAGAGACTCACCGAAATAATTTTACGTTTTATATTGAAAACTCAGACCCAAAAAGGATTGATACACTCACTGAAATCATTTCTCCAAGGCTGCACGTTTGCATCTGGGAGACAGTTGCCAACTTTGGTTGATGATGGTGGACAGTATTTACCATGTTTCTCAAAGCACTGTAATCACGGTGCCACGGTTTTAATGATAATGAAAATGTGAAACGGTACGGTTATCGTAAGGAATTTTCTCACGGTTATCATTCAAACCGGTTATCGTTACATCCCTAGTTGATATAGTTTTAGAATACATTAAACCATTGGTATGGGATTTTTAATCATCATGGGAGAAAAATAATTTCTTTTTTTTTTCTCTTTTTTTCCCTCATCCCGCAACATCCCCAAAGTAATCTCGGAGCCCCTGGGGGGGGGATCCCGACCCCCGGGTTGAGAACCACTGAAATACTGCATAGTATCATTCGCTCTGCCTCCTCTGATCATTAATCAAACGAAACAATCTGAAAAGTGAAAACTCAATTCTTTGGTTGAGCCCACGTGTAAAACACGTAGAAAACACAATGGCAGCGATTTCTGGATAAGCCTACAAAAATACGTCATCCCTGCGGTCCTCTATAAACTGGAATGCCGGTTTCCCAGAACGCATTCCATCAGAAAATGCCAGTTTGTAAGGAAGCGTACACACGGTGATAGCAGCACCCACCTGGCTGTTGATGGATTGAGTGGTTGGAGGCGGAGTCAGGGGCTTGTTGACTCGTGCTCTGGGGTTAAAGGTCATGGTCTGAGGAGGCTCGCTCTGGGGCCAGAAGCTCTCCGAGAACACGCCCTGTTCATCGTAGAAATCCTGGAAGGCGCGCGCACGCACATACACGCGCACACACGCACACACACACACACACACACACACACACACACACACACACACACACACACAATGAAGAAAGTTCCCCCCTCACATATATGGCAGGTCACAGGTTCGATTCCCCCAAACAACAGATGTGACACCGAAATAGTGCTGGGCCCTATGGACCAAAAATCCTATCTTGGCATTTTGAGGCTGATTGGTGATACAACATTTCTGTCCCCCCCCCCCCCCAGGAAAAAAAACGTTGGGGGGGGGACTTCATGATTTTTGAACAAACCTCCAAAATACATTAAGACACCAAGACCTTGAGGAACACCATAGAAAAATTCATGCTGTGATTTGGTATCAAAGAATTGTATTAATTTCTGTGTTTGACCGCCAGGCCAACGAGGACTCGCGCCAGGCCAGAAACTCGAGTGAGACAGAGAGACTGTGTGCGTAATGTATGCAGAAGTACAACAACAACAAACCAGTCGATGTTTGAGGCAAATTTGATGAAATTCCATCAAGGCATTCCTGAAATATCGTGTTAACAAGCTTGAAAATGGCGTTGGAGAGGTCACAGTGACCTTGACCTTTGACCACCAAAATCGAATCAGATCATCCTTGAGTCTAAGTCGATGTTTGAGGCAAATTTGATGAAATTCCGACAAGATGTTCCTCAGATATCGCGTCAACGAACATCGGACGTACGGACGGACGGACAACCCGGATCCATAATGCCTCTGGCCTGGCTATCGCCGGCGGAGGCATAAAAATGTGGGGGGGAAATGTTTTTTACAAATTTCAATACAAACTTTTATGGCATATTACAATACAACAAAACATATGGTGTTGACAGTAATATACATAAAAACACTATATTACACCAAATATACATTCATTCAAATCAATAAGCATTTGATTTTGGAAGCCTGTAAGTTTGCATCCCTGTAATGTTTTGCAATAAGTTACACAGCTTATTTATTCAGCAATAAATGCACTTTCTTAAGTCATCCTCTCCTTGTGATCACTTTGTTGTAAGTCGTGAATATACCGAGCAAACCAAAATTTGAAAGTATATATAAATTGCCGACCGTCTGATGCGCCATCTGACCAAAGCCGACTGTGCCAATATGCCATCCCGCCGCGGGATGGTCAATTTAGGTTTTGTCTTTGGTGGGTTGTACCTAACCTGACGCTGCCAGATGGACGGTTTAGCTCCACATTGCATTTCACTAAACCAGTCGATCTGGGAATGCAGTAACCCGACCCGCTGACGGAGGCGGGCCCTTTTTCCAAGCTACTTGGCAGGTGATTGGATGACCCATCTGTCTATCACCGCTGGTGCGTGTTAACTTCAACCTATCAGATCGCCATGCCTCTGACGTCACGTTTGCGACCGGAGGAAGGTGCCTGATCTCCGTGGTATTCATTGATTGAGTCCTCACCGTCCTCATCGTCGTGAAGTCGCCTTCGAAGCATGACGTTCGATTATAACGAACTAGTTGTGTGGCTTAGCCTTCCCAAATGTTGAGGGTCGTTTTTTAGAATTTAATACATAGAATTGGGAACGTTACATTCAATTTCATTCAGAGTGCCTGTCACTTCCGCGGCGGCAGCCATGTTGACGAGTGAAAAGAACTACAAAGACCATGTACCCACTACTTGCCCAGACGGGCCTAAGCCTGCCTAAGGCTGCCGCTGATTCGTCGAGCCGGCCATGGTTCGGCCAATCATCTTAACTGCCTGTGCATGACAAGATGGATTACGTCGAGAGAATCTCTTTTGATCTCGCGAGGTTATCCATCTTGCAAGCAAGGTTAGGTTGTACCACCAGGCCTGATTTCTTTTAGGGGAAGCACTGTCATTTCTCTAAAATTGGTGAGCAATTCTGTTCTGGAAATTCCGCAGAAACCCCTTTTCAATATCCCTAGGAATGCCAGACTGTATGGGCTCTATGGTCGCAACGGCGGCCACTTTGCGTCAGCGCCCGTCTTGCGGGCGTGTCGGGCCGCTGCGCTTGGCGTCATCTCGGCGCAAAGCTCCATATAGGCGTGTTTATGCCCAAAAGCGTTGTGTAGGTGTGATAGTGCCCACAAAAGCCACAGCGTCACGTCAGCAGCTTCCTCCTTCACTGAGAGGGACGGAGTGAGAGAGAGAAAGAGGGCGAGAGAGAAAGGATAGGTTAGATGGAGAGAGAGAGAGATGTGAGGCTGTCGTGCATAGGAATCAAATAAAACGTGCTCATGCCCACCTGTGAATCACCTGCGTATTGTTGCCATTTCACATTCACACGTTTGAAGAAGGGCTGCTGCCCGAAACGTCTGTGTGGCAATAAAAGTATTCAACTTGGGAGTGCTGTCCTCCTTTCTTGATGGCTGTCATGTAGAGTTCTCAACTGTCCTAAAACATCTACTCCGACCCGACCCGACCCGCTTGAGTCGCGGACCGAGCTCAACTCGCCCGCCGTTGTACACATACTGTCACATAGCCCGAGACCGACTCAGCCCGACATAAAAGACATTATAAAAAAGTGTGCAATTAATGCTGCCGCGGCACAAATACGATGGGAACGGTATGTATGTGTGTTACTGCCATCAACGTTTTTCAGCTTTCATGCCGTTATGGACGTATGCTTATCCCTTTTTGGGCTCTCTTCTCCTGCATCTCCTACTACTGCGTTGCGTAACTGCGCAGCGTACTGAGAGCCGCGCTGAGTGATGCAGCTCTATTTGAAGTTGAATTTCGTTCCACCAGCACACATTTTATTAATCAGCTATTTTTTTATTTGTTTCTATTAATATATATACATTCAATCCCACCAATTTAGTCCGTCATTTTCCCCTTGGCGCACATAAAGACACATGCTTCCGTCGCTGTCTGCTTGATGGCGAGAGGGACTTCAGCTGTAGGCTACTCGTGACAAAACCAGACATCGAATTTTCAGCAGTTAACTTTTGCAGCTAGGCCTAGGTTACTGACTATTACGAGGTGAGGCAGTTAAATTGAGCTGGGTAGTAACTAGGGGTGCACCGATCGATCGGCAAGCAATCTGTATCGGCCGATATTGACCTCAAATATGCGATCGGCCATTTTATTTATTTTTTTAAATACAAAAAAGCCCTATCACTAATCAGGCTTTCCAACGATATAAAATACAATGCCAATTGGTATTATTAAAGGGGAGCGATAATCGACCTAAAATAACGTTTCCAAACTTTCTTTGAGGAGTTTATATATCGGTGATCGGTAATCGGTGATCGGTCGATGATCGGTTGGGCAGATATTTCCCATAGGCGATCGGCAATCGGTGGCAAAAAACGTGATCGGTGCACCCCTAGTAGTAACATTATAGGCCGACAGTATGCCTCTCTCTCTCTCTCACTCCCCGACGAGCTATTGCGGTGCTATTAAACGTAGCCTAATGGTTGGAAAAGATCAACATTTGCTTTTTATTTTCTCCTACCTAAAGTAATCTGATGTTACGCCACAGACCTGTATGGTCGGGAATTATGTATGAAAAAAAGGCGAGACACGCACAATCCAAAACCTGCAGGTGCAGAGCTCGAGGCAGGAATAGTAGGGAAGAGTAAAGAGTAGGGGTGTCACAATATATCGTCCCACGAAATTTCGCGATAGTAAAACGTCACGATATGTATCGTTGAGATGAAATCTCATATCGTGAAAAAAAAAAAAAAAAAAAAAAAAAAAAAAAAATCTTTTCTTTCTTTCAAAAGTAGACAAAGAAACGTCTTTGTTTGTTGAAGTTCAATGTGTGGAAAGTAGTTCAGTTGAACAGTTGAACAAGACACATGAGAAGTTATACAGGAGAGAAACCATTCAATTGAGTTTCTGGCAAAACTGTTTACTTGACAGGAAAAACTGAAGATGCATAAAAAATAGACTAAGAAAAGTCTTGTTGTTTGAGTTTGAAGAAAAACTGAAGATGCATAATGAGAATTTATACTGCTGAGAAACCTTTTAGTTCAAAGTAAATCTAAGTGATGGTGTAACTCATTCTATTTCAAGATAAGCCTTATCTCCAATCTCATGTTTTTTCTAGTTGTTATTGTAATAACAATTTCCCACAACAGCATGTTTTGTATTTGTGCATTTCAAATAAAATACTACTTTTCCAGTCATATATTGTCATTATTCAAGTTTAAAAAAATATTGTTAAAATCGTATCGTATCGTATCGTTATCGTGAACCCAGTATCGTGATACGTATCGTATCGTGAACTGAGTGTATCGTGACACCCCTAGTAAAGAGTAAAGCTCGCACACTGCAAGGCTCCAGTTGAGTGTTTTTATTTAACACCAAGGGAATTATGTAGCCTAATAAAACCAGACAAATGAATTCAAATTTTTAAATCAAGGTGTGTTTTTTCTGCAATGTAGGCTATAGTTGAAAATCAACGTGGCATTCTGACTGAGGAGGGAAGAGTGTCTGCGTGCGCGAGGTGTTGGAGAGAGAGAGAGAGAGAGAGAGACATCCATGCCGTGCGTAATGTATCCCAAGCGAGGATTTCCTGCACTGCGCGGAGAATACTGTCTGCGCTCAGGCATAGTACGCCTGGCGTAGAGGGTTTTTCTGCGCTAAGACCTGCTATTTAGTGGCGTTAAAATTGACAGCACAGTGGGGCAAAATCTGGATTTTGAAAACATGTCCGCCCCTGTCTCTATGGAAACGTTGCCCTTGGCACAGCGCCTAAACTGAACCGCTCACCTGCTCTATTGGCCCATTTCCACCGCTGGTATCAGCGCGGCCCCGCCCACTTCACTTTTTTTGTCTCATTCCACCAATCAAAAACCTGGACAGCCCGGGGGGTCGAGTCGTGCTAGTTTTGGTCCCTGCTTTGTTGCGGTTCCAGCCGGTACCATACGGTGACGTGAAAACACTGCAGACGACTGATTGGTCAGGCAGAATCGTGTTTACTGTGTCTGGCTACTCTCTGTCACTGCTGGATACCAGTTTAGTGGGACTGTTGCTGCCTTCGGCTCTGGTGAAATCAAATCGATCTCCTTGCTCGGCTTTAACATGACGGTGGTTTTCAATTGTTTCGAGAGAGAGGAAAAAGTCAGCTGCTCGGGAAAGCCCTTTTAGTTGTGTGCTACGTCGGCTCCGCTAGGCCGGAGGCGGGGGGTTTAGCGAAGCCGCGGCCTTTTCCTGGTGAGTTGCCGCCAGGCTGGTGGCTTCCCTTCTCCCCGTAGCGTAACCCCCGTCCCCCCGTGCAGCGCATGCATGTCAACAACAAATTGATATCCATTCTCCTGGCCGATGGTTTAATTTGCCCATGTAGGTCATATAGAGGCACCAGTATTTCATAGCCCGTTTAAAAGTTATGTGTATGGATTTAATTTTAACGTTATAGCAGGCCTATTCAACTGGCGGCCCAGAGTTTGATATTATAAAAAAAAAGAAAAAAAAAGAAAGAAAAAAAGTTTTTTGGGTGGGGGACAAAGATCTATGACTGGCCGGGAAGAAGCTTTTTTATTTCATTTTTCCTTGTTTGTTACATTACAGTGTTTGATTTTCATCATAATCTGGTTTTCCATAATAATAATAATAATAATAATAAGTTCAGTATATGCCTGTGTTGCTGCTGTCTGTTGTAGTGTAAAACGACTAAAGGGAGAGCAGGTGGTTACATGAAAGTGAGTGAGAAAAGGAGAAGATACTGAATAATGACATTACAACAGTATAATCCTAATGTTAATTTAAAATTAAATATTCTTCTAAATATGGATAAAAGTCCAAAAAACATCAAATTTTCTTTGACGTTTTTCTTTTTCTTCGGGGCAGCGTCGAAGAAAAAGGAGATTCCATTCCTTACAGCACCCCCTATTTAATAATAGTTCCGGCACGGCTGCGAAAATGTGGTGGCGGGTTGTGTCAAGTGTACCTATAATGGCTCGGGGTCCGGCCCCCGGCCCCTTAAGTTTCTGACAATGTGGCCCCCTGAACAATTTAGTTGAATAGCCCTGCGTTATAGCCTACTTGGGCTATGGGCGGAGGGCAGATATGCGGTCGCTATGACGACCAGGTGTGGGCGGAGTAGGGCATTCACAGACTAGTCGACTAGTCGACTAGTCGACTAGTAAAACCACTAGTCGACACTGTGCTTAGTAGTCGACTAGTCGTTTTAGCAAAAAAAAAAAAAAAAAAAAAAAAAAAATTTTTTTTTTTTTTTTTTTTATATCTTTAAGAAAGAACATACATGGACTATCATATCCCATATCCCCCACAAAGAACATCAAAACACAACAAAACAAAACAAGAAAACTGCATAAGATACACAATAATCCAAGAACAAACAAGACTATTGGACAAACAACCAAACAAAAACAATGCATTCAAAGTAAATACATAGATCTTGCCCTGTTGGCAGCTAGGAAATGCATAGCTTTAAATTGGAAAGCATCCAATCCCCCAGCTGTAGTTCACTGGTGGAATGAACTCTCAAGCTACCATACGTTGGATAACATTTACTACAAGAGCAAAGGCAGATTCTTAGACATCCCCAAAATATGGCAACCACATACAGAGTTTGACTTTAAGAACTTTTTACCCCAGTGTCATTAGGCTTATCAGGATAGGAGCTGAATGCATTGTTTTTGTTTGGTTGTTTGTCCAATAGTCTTGTTTGTTCTTGGATTATTGTGTATCTTATGCAGTTTTCTTGTTTTGTTTTGTTGTGTTTTGATGTTCTTTGTGGGGGATATGGGATATGATATTTCATGTATGTCGTGTAAATACCTCATGTTCTTTCTTAAAGATTAAAAAAAAAAAAAAAAAAAAAAAATTTTTTTTTTTTTTTTTTTAATTAAAAATAAATTAAAAACGGTTAGTCGACTAGTCGACTACCTTTAGGGACGACTAGTCGACTAGTAAAATTCACTAGTCGTGAATGCCCTAGGGCGGAGGCGAGTAAACTTGCTGTGGAAGCAAAGTCTATATCAAGTAGAGACGAGTAAGGCCAGGTAGAGTAGAGCTGTACTGTGCGGTTATACTGTATGTGGTGGAAATGAGCCATATGAGTGTCGCTCCTGGCTGCCGCTGTACTCTGACTCTATTCTGATCAAACGTGTGTGTGTGTGTGTGTGTGTGTGTGTGTGTGTGTGTGTGTGTGTGTGTGTGAAACTCCTAGCTATGCTGCGTCTAATATGCTGACTGAAACCTTTTTGTGTGACTGAGGTTTGGGACTTGGATCCATTTCAAGGCGAGCCTTTCTGTGGCTTTGCAGCATCGTCTTTGATAATATGGATGTCACACGTTCGATACGCCGATAGCTTTTTTTACATCAAAAGTCCCACTAATACATGTTTTTTTTGTTACCCGGGAAAGCAGCAGGGGGCAGCATTGCCTTTTAAACTTTTAGATCGCACTCTCAACCCGTTCAGTTTCTCCACGTCTGCGGGCTCTCTTCTCCCTTCTCCCTTCTCAGACGGCTGCACAGGACCAGCGTCAGGTCAGCCGAAACAAAATGGAAACTTCCAGTTAAAAAACCTTCAAAATAATTTCATTTAAACAAGTAAACAGCCTTACTGATGCACGTTGGGAGGAGAAAAAGGTGGTTCAACAAACGAAGCCGCAAACATTGTATCAAAATACTCGTGATGTTAAGATTACAATACAAGGAGGGAAACTGTGGCAGTAAAGCATTATTCAAAATGTTAACGTTACGAGGGTTTTATTTTGAAAGAGCCAAAGCGGACGACCTACTTACATTCTGTAGCATTCTGGCTGACTTGACGCAGCTATGCGCCTGGGCTGTGTGAGCTGCACTCGTGCATGTGCGTCGGCCTATTCTGTCAATGTAAAATAATTAACTGTTAACTCATTGAGTGCCATGGACGTCTTTCGACGTCCAATTAAATAGTGACGTAGAGTGCCAAGGACGTCTTTCGACGTCCAATGCGTTTTTTGACGGTGGGACGTCGATCAAAGCCTTCTGCATCTCCTGTACAAATATTGTAGCTATTGGAGGTCTATAACCTATTTTACAAACCCATTAGGTGGCGACAGTGCTCTCCAGATTAGAGACAGGTCCTGAGAAACAGGAGGAAAAAGCCGTGATCAAAGAGAAACCGATGCATGCTGCAGCCAGAGCCATATAGATTGCTCTGTCTGGAGCTGACATTGGCTGCGAACAGGAGTCAATCCGCGCACACAACTGAGCCCCTCTGTCTCTGTCTGTCTGTCTGTATAGTTTCTCCACACGATTAGCCACCAGAAAAGCAGCACCCGACGCCAAACCATTCAGCAGTCCGGTTTGGCTCTTCCCTATCGCGCTGGGAGCCGCCCGGCACACACAAACGGAGCACTCCGAAAATAGAGTGGGTGCGTGAGGCTGTGTAGTGTGGGGAGGAGTTTGCAGCTGAGGAGGGGAGGGGGGGAGAGGGGGGTGGGGCACGCAGTGCATCACACAACTACACCACGTCACTACATCAGAAAATATTATCTTCAGACTCAGTGAATGTGCTTGAAATGCTGCATTTCACAAAAGGCGGAATATCTCAGCTAATAATTTGAAACGCCTGTATTTGCTCAAAACGACCTATCTTCTCCGGCTCATAACTAAAGAACGGAAAATGGTATCAATAAACTTTTTTTTGCTGATGATACAATAGAGCCAGTTCGTTCTTTGTGCGTGTTCGGTGTTTACATAGTAATATCACACAATATTCTGTGGGCCTCGAGAAATCACTGAAAACGCTCTGAAAACTCTGGCACTGGGAGCGTCCGTTCTCCAAAAGTGGCTGGCACTCAATGAGTTAAGAAAGTCAAATTTCAGCCTGTGGGAATCACTGAATCGCACTGGAAAAGGGGTGGCAAATCAATAGGAGGAGAAGTAGGGTCAGAAAATGATGTGTTGGACCATCGCCAAGATTTATATATCGCCATGGCGTGCAGAGCTGTTGTGTAAAAAACCCACCTCACTCGAAGCAGGGTCGCTCTATCGGCTAAATGGCTCGGCTTGGAAACTTTTAGACTGAAGAAAATGCCACTAGTTTGTGGATATTAGTGGGATTTTTGGCCAATCTAAAAGGGGCTTGAGAGAAGAGAGTGCAGTGTGTGTCTGTGTCATAACTCTCTCCATCTGGATTCAGGGGTAGATGGGGGCGGGACCCTCTCCGCTCCTCATTTTTCAACCCTTACAATCTACGTTCACTCCAAGATGTGAGCGTTTAGAAGAAATGAACTGGCATCGTGTGGTTCAACCAGTCAAGCCGCATTGCTGTCAGCAGCCATCTGTACAGTCTGTGGGGAGAGATCAGATCAGAAGAAGTGGCTGCCGCTGTGTGTAGGGCTTACGTCTGATGTAAGGGAGGGAATGGGATCAGATCTGTACAGTCTGTCGGGAGAGATCAGATCAGAAGAAGTGTCTGCCGCTGTGTGTAGGGCTTACGTCTGATGTAAGGGAGGGAATGGGATCAGATCTGTACAGTCTGTCGGGAGAGATCAGATCAGAAGAAGTGTCTGCCGCTGTGTGTAGGGCTTACGTCTGATGTAAGGGAGGGAATGGGATCAGATCTGTACAGTCTGTCGGGAGAGATCAGATCAGAAGAAGTGTCTGCCGCTGTGTGTAGGGCTTACGTCTGATGTAAGGGAGGGAATGGGATCAGATCTGTACAGTCTGTGGGGAGAGATCAGATCAGAAGAAGTGGCTGCCGCTGTGTGTGAAGGTCCCGTTTTATAACGTCGTATATGCGTGCAGCCATTTGAGCCGACCTCCCAGACGAAGAAGGAAGAATTACTGATGAGTCACGTAACGCGCTGAGGCTAGTGTTGCGATTGTCCGCTCATGGCTTTGTTGTTGTCTGCATCAGTCTGCATCGGGCCGCCTCCATTTTGTCTTGTGTCTCTCATCAAACAACAACTTGTGTCAAGACATGTCAGGTGGTCACGATAGGTCAAGCTGTTAGAGAGGAGCGCCCTCTGCTGGATCATAAAGGAATTTAAAAAAATTAAATCCCCCCTTGGAAGCGGAGCTATTGTTGTCGTCGCACGCTCGTGACATCACAGCTGCGACGCAAACATGGCTGCTGCCAGTTACCGGTATGTTTCTGTTTTTCAGTTTCAGGTGATCAGAAAGCTACTGTAATTTGCAATCCATGTCCCACACAGGTTCCGAGAGGAGGGGAAACCTCTAAGCTGGCATTACGTTAAACCAAAGCTGGCGATGATGCAGCGGATATGTTTGTTGTTTTTGTTAGCGAGTGTTAGTGTTAGCATTAGCTCGTAGCACGGCCTACACTTTAGGCTTGTCCGCTTGGCAGACAAACTGCTTGTGACATTTACAGTCTGTGGCTTGTGATCAAACAGCCCCGCAAAAGCACTTAATACACAGAGCTGGCGTAAACTTATAGAAACTAATGGAAACCCCTTTACCCGAAATGAAACATGCAGGGATTGTGCATTTAACTCCAAAAAACAACTCGCTAACGTTAAGCTAACCACGCTAGCCGGGAGTCCCACTATAAGCCAAAGGGACTTTGGAGTTGAGCTAACGCTAGCTGCTGGACAGAGCCATCTAACAGAACCAATAATAAGGAAAACATCACATAGTGTCTTTTCCATAATCTTTAATTTAATTTAATCTGGTGGCAGCATTTTTCAGTAAAAAGTGAAACGACACAGATGGTTTATAGTGCCTGCCCCATTCATTGGGCCTAGGTTACAATTCACTGAGAACTGGAACCAATTAGGGCTGTTTGATTTTGCCTAAAACTAAAATTGACGATTTTTTCTCTCAAAACTCGATTTTTTTATACTATTATACTTCTCTAAACATTTGTTGCCTGCAGAGCTCTTTCCCCCCCCTTTTTTCCATAAGTGACAATTTACGCTTTTACTCTGAAGGCAGAACAACCCAACTTCCTGTTTTAGCTTGCCGCTGCTATGCCTAACTTCCTGGCTGTTGCTTGCTAACCTGCAGTCCTGCAGTCACTTGACACTGGTGGATTTGCGTGTGCCTCCGTGACATAATTATATTAGCAGTGTCTAAGCGACCACCCGTGCTCGGAGTTATATCTGTACTAGAATAACACAAAGTCACAACAGGTATGCGGGGAACTGCGATAGCAGTTAGGGGGAAATTCAGACACACAGGGACAGGTGAGTCAGCTGAGGCTGCTAATACAGCCATGAATACAGCCAATCTATCAGTACTCAGTGGCCTCACGTGTTGTTATTATGTGAACTGTAAAGGCAATGTTTCATCGTCCGGTGATAACGTCTGTGTTCGTGTGCGCGCGTGAGTGTGTTGTGGCAATCGTTATCTTGTAGGCTACAGCCCGCAGTGCAACAAGTTGCGCTCAGTGCTCACTCTGTGCTTTTTGGTCGGAGGTGTTGAAATAAGTCCATTGCGCTGCTGTCTTTAGTAGCCAGTATCACAGCGAGAGAATGGACAAGTAGCAGCATGCGTACATGAGAGAGAGCCGCCCTGCCGTAACATAATTACCCTAGTTGAAGTGTAAATCGATTTTACGATTTTCGTGTTTTTAACATCGTCCTAACTAATTAATTTGATTACGAACAGCCCTAGAACCAATGCAAAATTTGAACAGATCAGTAACATGACAATAAGAGTCTAAATTACTATGCCTTTTGTCATTGTGTTTTATCTGCAGACTAAGCAGTCATTGGCTTTCCGTTCTATAAAAGCCTTTATTTTTGTATTGACAATAATTGAGCGATACACTTTATTAAAACAATCATATTATATCAGAAGTTTTCTTTGTTTTGCGTTCACAGTGATGTCAGTTAGATTGGGTTAGGTCAGAGCTATGCTCACTACATCTGCCTTTTTTTAACCCCAGGTGTGCATAAAATACAGGTAAAAAAAAAAAAAAAAATTATATATATATTTTTATTATAATAATTATCGGTTATCGGTATCGGTTATCGGCCAGCAGAAGCAGATATTTATCGGTTATCGTATCGGTTGAAAAAAATCCATATTGTGCATCCCTAGTAATTGGTGTATGTCTTGCCACCCGGTAACCCCGGTAACACCGAATACCGCGACAAGCCTAATCTATATCATCAGTGATTCCCAAACTGTGGTCCGGGGACCACTGGTGGTCCGCGAGCATCCACCTGGTGGCACTCAAGAGCCTTGCTGACTGCCATCAGCAAATAAGATGTTTATCTGTTTATAGCCACTTTCACACATGAACTCCGGATCAGGTCAGGGTTGCCCCCCACTGAGCCTGCCCCGGATGATAGGTGAAGTGTACCCTTTCACACATGAGGCATGTTGCATTCACACATGAGTAGCACCTCCGCAGAGTTTGTAAAGTAGAGAGGGGGCGGGCGGCGGGGGTGGGGGAATTTGGGCATGACCACACAGTTGTGAAAACTAAAAATACATAATGGGCGATAACTGCCTAACGTTCACGGCATATAATCGTTTGCGCATAACGTTAGTAAGTAATTAATTAAACAACCCTACAACTCACGCCCAGATGCATCGATTTCCTCGAGTCGCAAGCAGTACAAACAAAACAGGTCTTTGCTATGTTCAGTCCTAAAATGCCTCAAACCTACTAGAATTATACAGAATACAGGAAGCTAAAAGTTTTTACCTTCAAAATAAAATAAATGTTGTATTACTTAGTAACAAAAAATCAGAATGTCGACTCACTACGGGTTAAAATTGACTTTTCGAAGGGAGCAGATATTCTTCCAGTTTATCTCCGTTCTGTATCTTTCGAAACACACACAAAAAAACATTACACGTGCATTTACTTTATTTAATTGCCATTATTGCGAAGGTTATACCCGGAAGTTTTCGTTTTATACTGCCTGACTTGACGCTACTTGGAATTTGCGCGAACGCTGTGTAAACGTTAAATCAAAGACATGAACGCAACCAGATCCAGATACCCTACATAGCGATGTCCAATACTGGGAAGCGGGACGACCCTCGCGTCCAAAAATGCTTATTAAATGTGTGTGCTGTGCGAAGCAGACATGAAATCAGATCAGAGCCATGAGCCTTTCAATCCAGCAATCCGCAACATGTTGGCTGTCGCACACGGAGCAGTTTTGAGCTTCATTTGAAAACCAAATGGCATGTGTTTTTTGCTCGCTCATTCACATCGACTATTTATATAATAATAATCTGTCACGATCGTCTCTGTCCTCATGCACTCACGAGCTCACGGAGCTCTGGAGGGGGGGGGGGGACAATACGCTTCTGCGACTACGGCTGGGGGTACACTTCCCTCCGGCTAGGACGAGGCTCCGCGGGAGCGCGCATGAGCCGTATGCAGACATTCACACATGACAGCCATCCGTATGGCCTCTAGATAACTCCTGAATTCCAAACATGTGTGAAAGCAGCTTATGTGTTGGTTATTTGTGGTCTAATTCACAACAGTAGCCTGCTAGCATTTAGCCTTTCTGATGCTGCATGGTTAAAGGGGAACTAACCTCCTCTTGTCCCACTATACTCTTTGGCTGTATTCAGACCCAAATTATAAACCGGAAACCGGAGTAGGTTATAAATATAGTCACGTTATAAACAACTAACCAACACTAGTGGTCCGTATGGAAACAGTGTCGCTCGAAATGGTTAAAAGTTATATCAGTTTGGTCATTCAGCTGCGTTTTACTGCCATATAAAGTAACTAACGTGAGCCGCTAGCATTAGCCACAGTGGCCGACTACCCATAATGCATTGTTATCCCAGCACCTGAACGGCTCACGCTACATTTAATGCATAAAAATAAAGCCGATATACAATTGGTTCACATTGAAGTACACCACACGCAAATACCACCGTGACGTAACGATGTACCAAATCGTCCATTCATTTGAGCCCCCCCCCCCCCCCTCCCAAAAAAAGCAGGTTCTGACTCTAAAGGTCTCTCTCGCCTCAAGACTCATTTTCACTGAGTTGCTTTTATGTAACATTTTCTTATGCTGTTTTTTTTATCTGCATATGCAAATTTTGACCCACCTTTCAATCACAGCAACAGATGTGTACACGTCGGATGTGAATTTCTGAAAAATCGACCGTGGTCCGAAAAAATAAACACCGCAATAACAACCAGCGAAACGTTGCCATTGGTATGCACGGTTGCATTGACGGATATCGATTTGAAAAATATTATTGACGTCACGGCGGGTCACTTGGCATTTTCAGAAGGAGCACGTGTGCCCCCAAGTTGAAAAAACTAGGAGCACACAAAGACTTTTAGGGGCATGATAAAAAATGTATTAAATAATGCGTTTCTCCTTAATAAAAGGGATATTAGGAGACATTTTTAAACAAAATAACATTTATTTGAATATGAAACGTACACTATGAATTAAAGTGAATTAATGTGCAACTGAGGTATATTTTCAAAACGGCAAGTTACATTCCTCAAATTAAATTCACAAACCTGTAGAACAAGAGTGCAGAGAGAATACAAATAAAATAAACAAAATAAAATAATCAATCCTAGACGTGTGCGGGCTGCAGAGAGAGTGCAGAGAGCGTAATCTAGAGAGGAGAGTACATGTGGCATCAGTGACTACGTTTACATGCACACAATATTCCGCTTTTTGCCCATATTCGGAAAATGACAATATTCCGACTAAATGAATAATCCACTAATATTCCCGTTTACATGCAGCGGTAGCTCGCCCTCCCCGACACGTGAGGGAGGAGGGGAGAGAGAGAGATGCAGGTAGGCGGAGCCGCAGAGTTTTTCTGTTGAGAATAAACAGAGCAGCGCTATTCTCACGAGCATCACTTGGGTCCATTTCAGGAGCTTTGCTGCTGAATTGTTTGGTGTTGCGCATCCAAGTCTTTCATAAAAAAGTAGGCTAGTAGCCTACGTTATTACCTCGCAGGCTCGCAAGCATCGTGGACTTCCGTGGGCACTGGGCACTATGACTACTCTCTCTCTCTCTCTTTAATAATTTTATCTATCACATGCGCTATTTCTGTTGCTCTTTGAGCAACTCTGGATATTTATCGACGAGACTTTTGCCAAGCTGGAGCTGATTAGTGATTTGCTCCGTTCGCCTGCAGCTTTGAAACATTACAGACGGGTGTCAAGCTGTCAGCAGCAAGGCTGGGAAGGATGACACCGGAAGAAGCACCCATAAGGCATCATGGCAGCTAGAAATAAGGTGGACATGTCACAATTTTATGATTCCACAATTAACAACGGTGTAATTCTGCAATATTTAAGTACCCGTTATCGTCCACTCCCCCTGGTATATCAAGGGCTCTTAGTCCACCTGGCCAATCACCAGCTTTAAATGCACAACGTGCATCATGTGACCCAAATGACAGTTCAGGCAGAGAAAGAAAACAGGGAAACCTCACAACAAAGAGCATCTTTGGGCAAACGTGGCAGCGAGCACGCAGGAAACGGATGAAACAAGTTCTGTGGTGAAGAGAGCCTGAACAGGGAAACGCCATTTAAAGTGGAGCATCATCACACGCCTGTTGGAGGTACTTTGGTTTAAAGTGGAGCATCATCACACGCCTGTTGGAGGTACTTTGGTTTAAAGTGGAGCATCATCACACGCCTGTTGGAGGTACTTTGGTTTAAAGTGGAGCATCACACGCCTGTTGGAGGTACTTTGGTTTAAAGTGGAGCATCATCACACGCCTGTTGGAGGTACTTTGGTTTAAAGTGGAGCATCATCACACGCCTGTTGGAGGTACTTTGGTTTAAAGTGGAGCATCATCACACGCCTGTTGGAGGTACTTTGGTTTAAAGTGGAGCCTCATCACACGCCTGTTGGAGGTACTTTGGTTTAAAGTGGAGCATCATCACACGCCTGTTGGAGGTACTTTGGTTTAAAGTGGAGCATCATCACACGCCTGTTGGAGGTACTTTGGTTTAAAGTGGAGCCTCATCACACGCCTGTTGGAGGTACTTTGGTTTAAAGTGGAGCATCATCACACCTGTTGGAGGTACTTTGGTTTAAAGTGGAGCATCATCACACGCCTGTTGGAGGTACTTTGGTTTAAAGTGGAGCATCACACGCCTGTTGGAGGTACTTTGGTTTAAAGTGGAGCATCATCACACGCCTGTTGGAGGTACTTTGGTTTAAAGTGGAGCATCATCACACGCCTGTTGGAGGTACTTTGGTTTAAAGTGGAGCATCATCACACGCCTGTTGGAGGTACTTTGGTTTAAAGTGGAGCATCATCACACGCCTGTTGGAGGTACTTTGGTTTAAAGTGGAGCATCATCACGTCTGTTGGAGGTACTTTGGTTTAAAGTGGAGCATCATCACACGCCTGTTGGAGGTACTTTGGTTTAAAGTGGAGCATCATCACACGCCTGTTGGAGGTACTTTGGTTTAAAGTGGAGCATCATCACACGCCTGTTGGAGGTACTTTGGTTTAAAGTGGAGCATCATCACACGCCTGTTGGAGGTACTTTGGTTTAAAGTGGAGCATCATCACACGCCTGTTGGAGGTACTTTGGTTTAAAGTGGAGCATCATCACACGCCTGTTGGAGGTACTTTGGTTTAAAGTGGAGCGTCACACGCCTGTTGGAGGTACTTTGGTTTAAAGTGGAGCATCATCACACGCCTGTTGGAGGTACTTTGGTTTAAAGTGGAGCGTCACACGCCTGTTGGAGGTACTTTGGTTTAAAGTGGAGCATCATCACACGCCTGTTGGAGGTACTTTGGTTTAAAGTGGAGCATCATCACGCCTGTTGGAGGTACTTTGGTTTAAAGTGGAGCATCATCACACGCCTGTTGGAGGTACTTTGGTTTAAAGTGGAGCATCATCACACGCCTGTTGGAGGTACTTTGGTTTAAAGTGGAGCATCATCACACGCCTGTTGGAGGTACTTTGGTTTAAAGTGGAGCATCACACGCCTGTTAGAGGTACTTTGGTTTAAAGTGGAGCATCATCACACGCCTGTTGGAGGTACTTTGGTTTAAAGTGGAGCATCATCACACGCCTGTTGGAGGTACTTTGGTTTAAAGTGGAGCATCACACGCCTGTTGGAGGTACTTTGGTTTAAAGTGGAGCATCATCACACGCCTGTTGGAGGTACTTTGGTTTAAAGTGGAGCATCATCACACGCCTGTTGGAGGTACTTTGGTTTAAAGTGGAGCATCATCACACGCCTGTTGGAGGTACTTTGGTTTAAAGTGGAGCATCATCACACGCCTGTTGGAGGTACTTTGGTTTAAAGTGGAGCATCATCACGCCTGTTGGAGGTACTTTGGTTTAAAGTGGAGCATCATCACACGCCTGTTGGAGGTACTTTGGTTTAAAGTGGAGCATCATCACGCCTGTTGGAGGTACTTTGGTTTAAAGTGGAGCATCATCACACGCCTGTTGGAGGTACTTTGGTTTAAAGTGGAGCATCATCACACGCCTGTTGGAGGTACTTTGGTTTAAAGTGGAGCATCACACGCCTGTTGGAGGTACTTTGGTTTAAAGTGGAGCATCATCACGCCTGTTGGAGGTACTTTGGTTTAAAGTGGAGCATCATCACATGCCTGTTGGAGGTACTTTGGTTTAAAGTGGAGCATCACACGCCTGTTGGAGGTACTTTGGTTTAAAGTGGAGCATCATCACGCCTGTTGGAGGTACTTTGGTTTAAAGTGGAGCATCATCACGCCTGTTGGAGGTACTTTGGTTTAAAGTGGAGCATCATCACGCCTGTTGGAGGTACTTTGGTTTAAAGTGGAGCATCATCACACCTGTTGGAGGTACTTTGGTTTAAAGTGGAGCATCATCACGCCTGTTGGAGGTACTTTGGTTTAAAGTGGAGCATCATCACGCCTGTTGGAGGTACTTTGGTTTAAAGTGGAGCATCATCACACGCCTGTTGGAGGTACTTTGGTTTAAAGTGGAGCATCATCACACACCTGTTGGAGGTACTTTGGTTTAAAGTGGAGCATCATCACGCCTGTTGGAGGTACTTTGGTTTAAAGTGGAGCATCATCACACGCCTGTTGGAGGTACTTTGGTTTAAAGTGGAGCATCATCACACGCCTGTTGGAGGTACTTTGGTTTAAAGTGGAGCATCATCACACGCCTGTTAGAGGTACTTTGGTTTAAAGTGGAGCATCATCACACGCCTGTTAGAGGTACTTTGGTTTAAAGTGGAGCATCATCACGCCTGTTGGAGGTACTTTGGTTTAAAGTGGAGCATCATCACGCCTGTTGGAGGTACTTTGGTTTAAAGTGGAGCATCATCACGCCTGTTGGAGGTACTTTGGTTTAAAGTGGAGCATCATCACACCTGTTGGAGGTACTTTGGTTTAAAGTGGAGCATCATCACGCCTGTTGGAGGTACTTTGGTTTAAAGTGGAGCATCATCACGCCTGTTGGAGGTACTTTGGTTTAAAGTGGAGCATCATCACACGCCTGTTGGAGGTACTTTGGTTTAAAGTGGAGCATCATCACACACCTGTTGGAGGTACTTTGGTTTAAAGTGGAGCATCATCACGCCTGTTGGAGGTACTTTGGTTTAAAGTGGAGCATCATCACACGCCTGTTGGAGGTACTTTGGTTTAAAGTGGAGCATCATCACACGCCTGTTGGAGGTACTTTGGTTTAAAGTGGAGCATCATCACACGCCTGTTGGAGGTACTTTGGTTTAAAGTGGAGCATCATCACACGCCTGTTGGAGGTACTTTGGTTTAAAGTGGAGCATCATCACACGCCTGTTGGAGGTACTTTGGTTTAAAGTGGAGCATCATCACATGCCTGTTGGAGGTACTTTGGTTTAAAGTGGAGTATCATCACGCCTGTTGGAGGTACTTTGGTTTAAAGTGGAGCATCACACGCCTGTTGGAGGTACTTTGGTTTAAAGTGGAGCATCACACGCCTGTTGGAGGTACTTAGGTTTAAAGTGGAGCATCATCATCACGCCTGTTAGAGGTACTTTGGTTTAAAGTGGAGCATCATCACACGCCTGTTGGAGGTACTTTGGTTTAAAGTGGAGCATCATCACACGCCTGTTGGAGGTACTTTGGTTTAAAGTGGAGCATCATCACACGCCTGTTGGAGGTACTTTGGTTTAAAGTGGAGCATCATCACACGCCTGTTGGAGGTACTTTGGTTTAAAGTGGAGCATCATCACACGCCTGTTGGAGGTACTTTGGTTTAAAGTGGAGCATCACACGCCTGTTAGAGGTACTTTGGTTTAAAGTGGAGCATCATCACACGCCTGTTGGAGGTACTTAGGTTTAAAGTGGAGCATCACACGCCTGTTGGAGGTACTTTGGTTTAAAGTGGAGCATCATCACACGCCTGTTGGAGGTACTTTGGTTTAAAGTGGAGCATCATCACACGCCTGTTGGAGGTACTTTGGTTTAAAGTGGAGCATCACACGCCTGTTAGAGGTACTTTGGTTTAAAGTGGAGTATCATCACGCCTGTTGGAGGTACTTTGGTTTAAAGTGGAGCATCACACGCCTGTTGGAGGTACTTTGGTTTAAAGTGGAGCATCATCACACGCCTGTTGGAGGTACTTTGGTTTAAAGTGGAGCATCACACGCCTGTTAGAGGTACTTTGGTTTAAAGTGGAGCATCATCACACGCCTGTTGGAGGTACTTAGGTTTAAAGTGGAGCATCATCACGCCTGTTGGAGGTACTTTGGTTTAAAGTGGAGCATCATCACGCCTGTTGGAGGTACTTTGGTTTAAAGTGGAGCATCATCACACGCCTGTTGGAGGTACTTTGGTTTAAAGTGGAGCATCATCACACGCCTGTTGGAGGTACTTTGGTTTAAAGTGGAGCATCACACGCCTGTTGGAGGTACTTTGGTTTAAAGTGGAGCATCACACGCCTGTTAGAGGTACTTTGGTTTAAAGTGGAGTATCATCACGCCTGTTGGAGGTACTTTGGTTTAAAGTGGAGCATCACACGCCTGTTGGAGGTACTTTGGTTTAAAGTGGAGCATCATCACACGCCTGTTGGAGGTACTTTGGTTTAAAGTGGAGCATCACACGCCTGTTAGAGGTACTTTGGTTTAAAGTGGAGTATCATCACGCCTGTTGGAGGTACTTTGGTTTAAAGTGGAGCATCATCACGCCTGTTGGAGGTACTTTGGTTTAAAGTGGAGCATCATCACGCCTGTTGGAGGTACTTTGGTTTAAAGTGGAGCATCACACGCCTGTTGGAGGTACTTTGGTTTAAAGTGGAGCATCATCACACGCCTGTTGGAGGTACTTTGGTTTAAAGTGGAGCATCATCACACGCCTGTTGGAGGTACTTTGGTTTAAAGTGGAGCATCATCACACGCCTGTTGGAGGTACTTTGGTTTAAAGTGGAGCATCATCACACGCCTGTTGGAGGTACTTTGGTTTAAAGTGGAGCATCATCACACGCCTGTTGGAGGTACTTTGGTTTAAAGTGGAGCATCATCACACGCCTGTTGGAGGTACTTTGGTTTAAAGTGGAGCATCACACGTCTGTTGGAGGTACTTTGGTTTAAAGTGGAGCATCATCACACGTCTGTTGGAGGTACTTTGGTTTAAAGTGGAGCATCATCACACGCCTGTTGGAGGTACTTTGGTTTAAAGTGGAGCATCACACGCCTGTTGGAGGTACTTTGGTTTAAAGTGGAGCATCATCACACGCCTGTTGGAGGTACTTTGGTTTAAAGTGGAGCATCATCACACGCCTGTTGGAGGTACTTTGGTTTAAAGTGGAGCATCACACGTCTGTTGGAGGTACTTTGGTTTAAAGTGGAGCATCATCACACGTCTGTTGGAGGTACTTTGGTTTAAAGTGGAGCATCATCACACGCCTGTTGGAGGTACTTTGGTTTAAAGTGGAGCATCATCACACGCCGGTTGGAGGTACTTTGGTTTAAAGTGGAGCATCATCACACGCCGGTTGGAGGTACTTTGGTTTAAAGTGGAGCATCATCACACCTGTTGGAGGTACTTTGGTTTAAAGTGGAGCATCATCACACGCCTGTTGGAGGTACTTTGGTTTAAAGTGGAGCATCACACGCCTGTTGGAGGTACTTTGGTTTAAAGTGGAGCATCATCACACGCCTGTTGGAGGTACTTTGGTTTAAAGTGGAGCATCATCACGCCTGTTGGAGGTACTTTGGTTTAAAGTGGAGCATCATCACACCTGTTGGAGGTACTTTGGTTTAAAGTGGAGCATCATCACGCCTGTTGGAGGTACTTTGGTTTAAAGTGGAGCATCATCACGCCTGTTGGAGGTACTTTGGTTTAAAGTGGAGCATCATCACACGCCTGTTGGAGGTACTTTGGTTTAAAGTGGAGCATCATCACACCTGTTGGAGGTACTTTGGTTTAAAGTGGAGCATCATCACACGCCTGTTGGAGGTACTTTGGTTTAAAGTGGAGCATCATCACGCCTGTTGGAGGTACTTTGGTTTAAAGTGGAGCATCATCACGCCTGTTGGAGGTACTTTGGTTTAAAGTGGAGCATCATCACACGCCTGTTGGAGGTACTTTGGTTTAAAGTGGAGCATCATCACACGCCTGTTGGAGGTACTTTGGTTTAAAGTGGAGCATCATCACACGCCTGTTGGAGGTACTTTGGTTAAAGTGGAGCATCATCACACCTGTTGGAGGTACTTTGGTTTAAAGTGGAGCATCATCACACGCCTGTTGGAGGTACTTTGGTTTAAAGTGGAGCATCATCACGCCTGTTGGAGGTACTTTGGTTTAAAGTGGAGCATCATCACACGCCTGTTGGAGGTACTTTGGTTTAAAGTGGAGCATCATCACACGCCTGTTGGAGGTACTTTGGTTTAAAGTGGAGCATCATCACGCCTGTTGGAGGTACTTTGGTTTAAAGTGGAGCATCATCACACGCCTGTTGGAGGTACTTTGGTTTAAAGTGGAGCATCATCACACGCCTGTTGGAGGTACTTTGGTTTAAAGTGGAGCATCATCACGCCTGTTGGAGGTACTTTGGTTTAAAGTGGAGCATCATCACACGCCTGTTGGAGGTACTTTGGTTTAAAGTGGAGCATCATCACACGCCTGTTGGAGGTACTTTGGTTTGAAACCGGATCTTCAAGATGTTCAAGAAAGCGTGAACATGAGATGATAATGACAAACAAGTAGCTGATTCTGTACATACATGTACAGTTTGCCTTTGGGTCGTAGCTGCACCCCAAAGTCATAAAGTCCTCATTATTAGGGCTGGGTTCAAAAAATCGATTCTCCGATTTTTATTTTAATCCTTTGATATCGATTCACATGTCCAGAGATCGATTTTTTTTATTATTATATATTTTTTTAAATAAACAGGCTAAAATATTATGCTGTGTGTGTGGTAGTTGAAACATAGTTTCAAGTTGACGTTTATTTATGTTTATAGTTGAAACAAAAACATAAATACTGTAGGCTACATGAATGGAAATGTTTGATCATTAATATATCTACTTTTAGAAATTATATAGGCTGAAATCAAATCACTGTGCATAATTGTGAAAGTGTCTTTATTGACAGATGAAAAGGCTGTTATTTACCCTTTGTCACCACCTGGTGAGTAAATATATGTGTAACTAAAACTAAAAGATTAAAATTGACAACCGGTCCGCAACTTCCCCCCCCCCCCCCCCCATGTATCTACTTGGCGCAAAAAAGGTTGGGAACCCCTGTGTTACATAACTGGACAGTCATGTAATTCAGGTTACAGCTCAAAAAAACACGTTTTGGTATCACTAACCAAATCGATATTGAAATGAATCGAATCGGAATCGAATCGGGAATAATCGATTCGCAACCTTGTGAATCGGAATCGAATCGATTCTTGAAATTTGAACCAATACCGAGCTCTACTCATTATTAGAATAAGACGAAGGCGGCAAAAGTGAAAGCAATACTTTTTTTTTTTTTTTTTCCAGATGCTGCTACTTTACAGCATGCAAGGTGCACACAGTGTACAGGGGCGATACAATAACTGTGATCGCATTTGAGCAAAAACGATGAAAAAACATTGGTCATTCCTGATTCCCTATCAGCATACTACCAACAGTCCGTGCAGCGTGCGGAGACGCGTGTAGGAGAAGTTTGATTTTGAAACAGAAAGGGCTTTCTCACCATGTCATGTGAAACACAGAGGCAAGGCACGGGAACTCCCCGCAGATCAAACAAGAAGCGTCACACTCGTTCCTGCATTGTGGACTAAAACGGACTAACTCCTGCATTGTGGACTAAAAACGGACTGCTAGTATTCTTAAAGCTCCTACATGCAGCGGATTAAGTCCGTACTCTGCAGCGCTCTTTGGAGTAAAGTGACAGGCTGAGCTGAATCCATCCGACTGTGTGGCAGATGTTGGTTCCTCCTGTAGTCTGCAGGGTAGAGTACAGTAGGCTGCCTGCCGCATCAAATCCTCTCTCTCTCTCTCTCTCTCTCTCTCTCTCTCTCTCTCTCTCTCTCTCTCTCTCTCTCTCTCTCTCTCTCTCTCTCTCTCTCTCTCTCTCTCTCTCTCTCTCTCTCTCTCTCTCTCTCTCTCTCTCTCTCTCGAAATTGAAGCCAAAAAAAAACGACGAACAAATTATTACCAAGATGTAAAGTTCCCCCCCCCCCCCGGGATACTTGTGAAAAATGAAATCTTATCTTGGAATCCCGACTCGACGTTTTTAAAAACGACAGTAGTACAATGTGTTCTAGTATACTTTTTCTATGAGCAACGGTTGGTGAATGGCTAAAACCTCCCAACGGGGGGGGGGGGGTTTCAGCGGGTGGGCGTTAACGTGCGCGACAGCAATCGGGGGGGGGGGGGGGGATCTCGCCACTTTTTCTTCGTAACATCCGACTCGGCATGCGACTTCTTTAATGACTTTGGACTGATGTTTGTTTTTGCAGTCGGTCGCCACCCGTCGGCGCCCGCGGGCGAGTGCGTCGAAAAAAGCCCACCTGTCCGAAGCCCGCCATGGATTCCTGGGAGCCCTCCTGCTCTGCGTCCCGTCTCCCGTCCTCCAGGGCGTAGACGCCGGCCCCATCCGTGTCCTGCACGCCCTCGTCCTTCACCACCACTCCCTCTCCCCCCAGCACCTAGTAGGGGAACACAAGTCCCGTTGGATGTCAGGGAGTTTGGAAAGACGACGCCGGCAAACGCTAAGGCAGAGGAATGGACCCGCTGTCCGGACACCAAAAAAAAAAGACCGGCAGATAAACACAGAGAGAGAGAGAGAGAGAGAGAGAGAGAGAGAGAGAGAGAGAGAGAGGGAGAGAGAGAGAGAGAGAGAGCGGTGGAAAGCAAATCAAACGGTCGCGGCCCCCCCTTCGCTTCCCCCCCCACACGCTAATAAGTTTGATGACCTACAGCTGGTCTGCAGCAGAAGTCCATGGGATATCAACCTGAGCAAATTACAGCCCGAGTCGAGACGACAGCTTCTCTTCAACAGTGTCAAGTGCAGAAACATCTCGGCGATATACGCCAATGCAGTGAGGGAGTAGAGGGAAAGCAGAAAAGAGAAAGCAAAGCGAACCGTTGCAGCTCTGCATGCCTGAAAGCTGTAGCCATGGCAACCCTTCCCCTTATCCCCCTACCTGGAGTCTCAGCGGCTGCCTCTGCTTGCGGCTGTGTCCCGCCCCCCTGTCTCGCTCTCCTCCGTCTCTGCCCCGCTCCCGTCCGTCCATGTCCTCCTCCTCGCTGTAGCGGTCCATCACCAGGTCGTCGGAGAGGTCGGCGGAGGCCCCGCGCAGGCTGTCCCTGCCGATGCTGTCCACGCTGCCCACCCCCGAGCTGCTGCAGCCCGCCGACAGGTTCCCCGTGCTGCTGGCGCTGCCGCCCCCGTTGGCGCTCTGCGCCAGCAGGTCGCGGAGCTTGTACCTGACGTCCTGGGCGCAGCTGGAGCTCGGCTTCATGAGGGCGGCGGCAGCGGCGGCCGCCGCGCCGCCGCCCAGCCCGTCGGCGCCCCCCCCACCGCACATGGCGCCGGGGCCCATGTCGCCCAGCGCCAGCAGGCCCACGGGGTTGGCTTGCTCCATGGGGCCGCCGCCGCTCTCGCCGACACCGACGTTGCCGCTCCCCATCCCCCCGCCGCCCATGTTGCTCGCCCCGCAGTCCGCCATGAAGTTGGAGAAGTTGGGAAAGCCGCCACCGGCAGGACCGCCAGAGCAGCTTCCTCCTCCTCCGCCGCCGCCGTCCCTCCCTTTGCCCCCGCCCGCGCTCCTCCTGCTTGGGGAGGACTCCCCCGAGCATCGCCCCCTGTGCGGCGGCCGCCGCCGCCGCCGCCGCCACCCCCGCCGCCGCCTTCCTCTGAGAGATGATCTGCGTGCACTCGTCGATGACCGTCTTGATCTGCAGGATGCTGGCGGCCGTGAGGATGCAGAGGGCCTGCGACTGCAGCACCACCAGGGAGCCGCTGTACATGAAGTCCACCAGCTGCTTGACGGTCTCGGCGGGGACCAGCGGCGGCACCGAGATCTCAGAGTGGCCCAGCAGCAGCTTGTCCTGGAAGAAGGGGCTGCCGGCCGCCAGCACGCAGGCGTGGGCGCGCAGCGAGGCGTCGTGGATGCGCACGGTCACGTCGCAGAAGAGGCCCTCGCGCCGCTGCGTGCGCAGCGCCTCCAGCACCGACTGGCTGGAGTTGTGGAGGTGGATGTAGTGCACGGTCTCCGTGCCGGGCGCCATGGCGGCGGCGGCGGCGGGGTGAGGGGCGGGGCCGGGGTGGGAGTGGGGGTGGTGGTGGGGGAGGGGGGGCAGGTGTCTGGGGTTTTGCGTCAGCTTGAGGGATAAGGAGGACAGGGAGGGAAACGGGTACAGTGCATGGGCCACGGTGGGGCCGCCTCGACTTTCACACAGTCATGATGACGGCGGGCTTCCAGCTGCTTCTCTAGCGTTTTCAAGTGTCCCGAGGAGGAGGGAGGGAGGGAGGGACTTCAACTCCACTCACTCACATATAAACCCTGTTGAAATCAATCACAACAGGATCATTTGGTCAATACTAAATATGCAGTTGCACTTTTTTTTCTTTCATATATCAATTAATTGAATTGGATGGCAAATCATACAGCTGTAGCTAGGGGGTGACAGAGGTGAGGTGACAGCTGACATGCAGCTTAATTAGTCATCAAACCAATCATCAAATCAAGCCTGGTGCGTCACCTGGAACACCGGTTTGGACCAAATGACAGCACGCGAGTCCGATATCGTTAGCTACTCGTTAGCGTTATAGTTAACGCTGGTTTAGTCATTTGATTTGGGTGAAGTTATTGTGCACAGTTAGGTGGCCCCCCGGTCATGCAAACTCCCAATGATTCCCCGACTGTAACGTTACGTTTTATAGCTGAACAGACCCACGACGGAGGAAGACACGGTAACGTTATAGCGCGCCCCGCACAATTAAAACGCCCTGTGTTCATCATAAACGCAACTGTCAGTTGGGAGTGATCAGGACGGCTAAAGTAGCTAGCGGTTAGCTGTTAGCAACAAGCGAACAGGTTTCGCCCGTACGTCAAGCGAACGCTAGCTGGCATTAGCTGTTGACATTAGCCTCTCTCTGCACTCCCGCATGGATCAAATCAACGCGAATACGAACCCGCCGTGGTTAAAATGAAAACAAGCTTCAGCTGTTCAATACGAGACGATCATCTGCTGTCCAGCCTGGCTAAAAGCGAAACATAAAAGCAGCTATCGAAGCTGGCCTCCACGCTACAATACAAAGCTAACCTAGATGACTAGCTACTAGCGTTAGCTGTATAGCAGCGCATATATTGGTTAGAACTACTCAAGTTAGCCTGGCTTTGCTAACTGGCTAACACCCTGTTTTTTTCTGCACAAAGCGTCTTGGAGAGAACTAGCGTCCAGTCGCGGTGTGTTCGCATCTTGCTGCAGCGTGGAAACCTACCTGCGACATGAAATGACAATTCACCGCTTGATCTTTTCTCGAGGTGATGTTGTTAGCAGGAAGCCCTCTAACGCTCCACCACAACCTACTGAGAGCTGAGCCACCACACACACACACACACCACAGTCTGATGATACACACACATAACTACACACACACAACTACAGTACACATAACTACACACAAAACACACAGTACGACTACGTGTTGGAGGTTGTCCTACAGTAAATCATCTGAGATCATCCACAATGTGAGTGTACTTGCAGTACGTAGAGTACATACATGCACGCATTTACTGCACACACGCATTCGTCTACACTTAAAAAAAGTATGACTAATAAGATCGAGTATCGCACATACCTACACACAAAGGCAGCATGACTACCATCAAACAAAATGCATGCAAATACGTCTAGGCAGACACACACACAATCAGATTAAATTCGGGTTGAATGGTATTGGTTAAACTCTGATGTATTAATAATGTATAGATTAAACTTTAATTATCGCCATAGGGAAACTGCAAATAAGAGGCTATAGTGTACCTGTAGTAGATACAAATACAACAAACAGAATCTATTGAGCATAATAATAAAACAGTTGCAGGATCAATTGAAGGAGCATAGCCTACAACTAACCTGATGCTGCCAGATGGTTTGTTTTCAAATGACCATCTGTGAACGAGTTGCTTGGGAAACCAAAGGGAAAGACGCTATAAAAAAAATACCTGGCAGGTGATCAGAAGAAATTATTTTCAGAAGAAATTATTTTCAGAAGAAATTATGTTCGATCCGGGGCACCTGGGGGACCATTCTCCTACACTGGTCCACGCGGTGCCCACATTGCCCAGGTTCATTCATATAAATATCTGGGTCTACATATTGATGACAACTTGTCGTGGAATGTCCATGTGAACTCTGTGTGCTCTAGGATTCAACAGCGACTCTACTTTCTACGGAGACTCGGGGTGTTTGGGGTCGGACAGAGGGTGCTTTTGTTGTTTTATTCTGCTGTTATAGAGGGCATTATACTGTAACGAAGTGGGTATTCGTCCAAGGAACTGGAGACTTGAAGTTGGTACAGGCTTTTTATTCTTGTCTTCACAATACACGCTCCTAGCAGCTAGCTTCGCTGCTAGCTCTAAACCACCCGGTCAGCTCGCCCACCCTGGCCTGACTGGCCTCCGCCCCGGCCGCTGGTCACATATATCCCCTTCCCCCTAGGAACACACCCACACACATTAGTTCCTAGCTACAATCCAGACACTTATGTTGCACATCACATTACAGGTAATACTTGGATTACCTGAAACGCTACACACTCCTCACCCAACATTTGTTAACGCCCACGTTAACACCCACAACCCACACATATCCCCCTGTACCAAAACACACCCAACACAATATTTTTCCCATCACCACATCAAAATCTAATTCCCACAAACCCCACAACATTTCAATTCCCCACAATTAGTCCCTTCTTTTTTTCCAACACCCCCGTCATAATGTCCAGTTTGCATCAGGTACTCCGTAATGTCTAGTTTTCCATTAGGTACCCCCATAATGTCTAGTTTCCCATTAGGCACTCCATAATGTCTAGTTTTTCATTATTTCCTTCTTTTTCACACATTCAATTCAAACACAAGCCCCCACATTTTCCTTAGCTTTTCTTTTAAACCCCATTTCCATCCCCCCTTTTCCCAGCTTCACCAATTCCCCTGAAGCACTCTTTTCGGTCCCCCCTTTTTGTTTGTTCCAGTAGCAAATGCACGAACGAGCACCGGATCGACATCCTCGTCCTCCGGTCTCCACTCGCGCCCGTCGACTCTCCAGCTGACCCTGGCGTCGTCCTCCCGGCCTCGCACTCGCTCGTTTTTCCGTCCCCCTCCTCCAGGGTTGAGGACAGCAGAGCGAACACCACCGGCGTCGATCTTCCCCTCGGCTCTCCGCAGTGCAACGTTAGGGGGTGTATAGCGGTTAGGCTGGGCCGGTTCCCCCGGCGGTAACCCCTCTCGCTCACTCGGAGACACGAGCGTCGCTCTCCCGACTGTAACAGCGCTGCAGACGATGTCCCTCTCTTCCCTCTGGCTGTTCACGCTCTTCCCAGCCTGCGTCTCACCTCCGGCCTCCACACTCTCAGTGCAGTCCCTGGCCAAGTGCTCCGGTGACTGGCAAGTCCAGCAGAGTCTCACCTGTCTGCCGCCTGCACGTCTCTCTTCTCCCGCTGCCCCCCGATCTCCGACAGCCTCTGGACACTCTCTGGCTAGATGTCCGATCGCGCTACATGCCCAGCAGGCTCCCTGCTGTCCATGTCGTTGTCCCGCATACCCGGTCCGTCTCCCGGAACCGCATCGGCACCACCTCGCCACGTGGCCCGGCTCTCTGCAGGTCCAACACAGTCTCTTCCGTGGCTCCTCCAGCCGCTCTGGGCGCTGCATTAACTCCGCGCTCATCAAGTCCACCCGCTGCATGACTTCTCGCAGCGCCCGCATCACCTCTACTGCCCAGGCAGGAGTTTCTTGCACCAGCCGTCCGACCTCTCTCAACACACGGGCCTCCATGCCCGCCAGCATCGAGCTGATCCCCGCCGTCAGCTCTCCTTTCCTCCCGTTCACCGATGGCCATTCTCCGGAGATACTTGATTCTCCGCGCACCATCGCACGTGGTTTTAGCAGCTAGCAGTTAGCAGTTAGCACCCCTGGTAGCTAACTTACTAGCGCTAGTTTCTAGAGCCAAAAAGCCGCACCACCCGTCTCTTTTGCCGTTCCTTCTCACCCTCTCCCCTCTCGGCCGAATCAGAGGCGTTACCGCTTTACTGTCTGGCACCAATGTAACGAAGTGGGTATTCGTCCAAGGAACTGGAGACTTGAAGTTGGTACAGGCTTTTTATTCTTGTCTTCACAATACACGCTCCTAGCAGCTAGCTTCGCTGCTAGCTCTAAACCACCCGGTCAGCTCGCCCACCCTGGCCTGACTGGCCTCCGCCCCGGCCGCTGGTCACATATATCCCCTTCCCCCTAGGAACACACCCACACACATTAGTTCCTAGCTACAATCCAGACACTTATGTTGCACATCACATTACAGGTAATACTTGGATTACCTGAAACGCTACAATACGTTATGGAGTTTCTGTTTGGTTTGGCAACTTATCAGTTAAATCAAGATCACAAATCAATAGACTGTTTAACACGGCAATGAAAGTGATGGGGGTGAGAAACCATCCCACCCTCCAAATGCTTTTTGGGGAAACTGTAAGTAGACAAGCTAGGAAAATGACTGCTGACCCCTCCCATGTCTTGCATAATAGAATATGAACTGCTTCCATCTGGTAGACGCTACAGAGTCCCAATTAAAAACAAAAAACGATCCCTCAACAGATACAAGAACTCTTTCATCCCCATATCAGTTAGTCTCCTAAACTCGGGTCATAATAAGCATCTACTGTAACTATGATGCACTTGCACTTTAATTGTATGTTTGCACATGTTTGCACTTGTCTTGTGGTTTGCACTGTTTTGTATGTAGCAGCCGTATGCATGTCCAAGACAAATTTCCCTCGGGATAAATAAAATACTCTTGAATCTTGAGATGAACCACCTGTCTATCACTGGCTCGCTCTCGCTGGTGTGGTCGGTGTGGTCGTCTGGTGCATAAACGTCCCTTTGCAGATCCAGCATGGCGTCATTAGTAAATACATGTGGTGCAAGTTATAGCGTAGCTAATGCACAAAAATATAATGAACTAACACCATAAAAAAACATCTTTCTATGGGGGAACGATAACACTGTAACAACCATAAAACCATCATTCTATGGGGGAGCGATAACACTAACACACATCTGCCAGATCTGGGGTGAGAACATAGGTGAGAAGCCACCAAAGCACCGCCCATAGCTGCCTCTGGATGCTGATTGGTTGAACCACTGGTGGTTCAGATTCAAACCAATAGATTGGAGCGTGGCAAGGTTAGCCTACAACACCATAATAACTTTTAGCCTACAACACCATAATAACTTGTATTAGCAAGGTTAGCCTACAACACCATAATAACTTGTATTAGCAAGGTTAGCCTACAACACCATAATAACTTGTATTAGCAAGGTTAGCCTACAACACCATAATAACTTGTATTAGCAAGGTTAGCCTACAGCACCATAATAACTTGTATTAGCAAGGTTAGCCTATAACACTATACTAACTTGTATTAGCAAGGTTAGCCTACAGCACCATAATAACTTGTATTAGCAAGGTTAGCCTACAACACCATAATAACTTGTATTAGCAAGGTTAGCCTACAACACCATAATAACTTGTATTAGCAAGGTTAGCCTACAACACCATAATAACTTGTATTAGCAAGGTTAGCCTACAACACCATAATAACTTGTATTAGCAAGGTTAGCCTATAACACTATACTAACTTGTATTAGCAAGGTTAGCCTACAGCACCATAATAACTTGTATTAGCAAGGTTAGCCTACAACACCATAATAACTTGTATTAGCAAGGTTAGCCTACAACACCATAATAACTTGTATTAGCAAGGTTAGCCTACAGCACCATAATAACTTGTATTAGCAAGGTTAGCCTACAACACCATAATAACTTGTATTAGCAAGGTTAGCCTACAACACCATAATAACTTGTATTAGCAAGGTTAGCCTACAACACCATAATAACTTGTATTAGCAAGGTTAGCCTACAGCACCATAATAACTTGTATTAGCAAGGTTAGCCTATAACACTATACTAACTTGTATTAGCAAGGTTAGCCTACAGCACCATAATAACTTGTATTAGCAAGGTTAGCCTACAACACCATAACTTGTATTAGCAAGGTTAGCCTACAACACCATAATAACTTGTATTAGCAAGGTTAGCCTACAACACCATAATAACTTGTATTAGCAAGGTTAGCCTACAACACCATAATAACTTGTATTAGCAAGGTTAGCCTACAACACCATAATAACTTGTATTAGCAAGGTTAGCCTACAGCACCATAATAACTTGTATTAGCAAGGTTAGCCTATAACACTATACTAACTTGTATTAGCAAGGTTAGCCTACAGCACCATGATAACTTGTATTAGCAAGGTTAGCCTACAACACCATAATAACTTGTATTAGCAAGGTTAGCCTACAACACCATAATAACTTGTATTAGCAAGGTTAGCCTACAGCACCATAATAACTTGTATTAGCAAGGTTAGCCTACAACACCATAATAACTTGTATTAGCAAGGTTAGCCTACAACACCATAATAACTTGTATTAGCAAGGTTAGCCTACAACACCATAATAACTTGTATTAGCAAGGTTAGCCTACAGCACCATAATAACTTGTATTAGCAAGGTTAGCCTATAACACTATACTAACTTGTATTAGCAAGGTTAGCCTACAGCACCATAATAACTTGTATTAGCAAGGTTAGCCTACAACACCATAACTTGTATTAGCAAGGTTAGCCTACAACACCATAATAACTTGTATTAGCAAGGTTAGCCTACAACACTATAATAACTTGTATTAGCAAGGTTAGCCTACAGCACCATAATAACTTGTATTAGCAAGGTTAGCCTACAACACTATACTAACTTGTATTCGCAAGGTTAGCCTACAGCACCATAATAACTTGTATTAGCAAGGTTAGCCTACAACACCATAATAACTTGTATTAACAAGGTTAGCCTACAACACCATAATAACTTGTATTAGCAAGGTTAGCCTACAACACCATAATAACTTGTATTAGCAAGGTTAGCCTACAACACCATAATAACTTGTATTAGCAAGGTTAGCCTACAACACTATAATAACTTGTATTAGCAAGGTTAGCCTACAACACCATAACTTGTATTAGCAAGGTTAGCCTATAACACCATAACTTGTATTAGCAAGGTTAGCCTACAGCACCATAATAACTTGTATTAGCAAGGTTAGCCTACAACACCATAATAACTTGTATTAGCAAGGTTAGCCTACAACACCATAATAACTTGTATTAGCAAGGTTAGCCTACAACACCATAATAACTTGTATTAGCAAGGTTAGCCTACAGCACCATAATAACTTGTATTAGCAAGGTTAGCCTATAACACTATACTAACTTGTATTAGCAAGGTTAGCCTACAGCACCATAATAACTTGTATTAGCAAGGTTAGCCTATAACACTATACTAACTTGTATTAGCAAGGTTAGCCTACAGCACCATAATAACTTGTATTAGCAAGGTTAGCCTACAACACCATAACTTGTATTAGCAAGGTTAGCCTACAACACCATAATAACTTGTATTAGCAAGGTTAGCCTACAACACTATAATAACTTGTATTAGCAAGGTTAGCCTACAGCACCATAATAACTTGTATTAGCAAGGTTAGCCTACAACACTATACTAACTTGTATTCGCAAGGTTAGCCTACAGCACCATAATAACTTGTATTAGCAAGGTTAGCCTACAACACCATAATAACTTGTATTAACAAGGTTAGCCTACAACACCATAATAACTTGTATTAGCAAGGTTAGCCTACAACACCATAATAACTTGTATTAGCAAGGTTAGCCTACAACACCATAATAACTTGTATTAGCAAGGTTAGCCTACAACACCATAATAACTTGTATTAGCAAGGTTAGCCTACAACACCATAATAACTTGTATTAGCAAGGTTAGCCTACAACACCATAATAACTTGTATTAGCAAGGTTAGCCTACAGCACCATAATAACTTGTATTAGCAAGGTTAGCCTATAACACCATAATAACTTGTATTAGCAAGGTTAGCCTACAGCACCATAATAACTTGTATTAGCAAGGTTAGCCTACAGCACCATAATAACTTGTATTAGCAAGGTTAGCCTATAACACCATAATAACTTGTATTAGCAAGGTTAGCCTACAGCACCATAATAACTTGTATTAGCAAGGTTAGCCTACAGCACCATAATAACTTGTATTAGCAAGGTTAGCCTACAACACCATAATAACTTGTATTAGCAAGGTTAGCCTACAACACCATAATAACTTGTATTAGCAAGGTTAGCCTACAACACCATAATAACTTGTATTAGCAAGGTTAGCCTACAGCACCATAATAACTTGTATTAGCAAGGTTAGCCTATAACACTATACTAACTTGTATTAGCAAGGTTAGCCTACAGCACCATAATAACTTGTATTAGCAAGGTTAGCCTACAACACCATAACTTGTATTAGCAAGGTTAGCCTACAACACCATAATAACTTGTATTAGCAAGGTTAGCCTACAACACCATAATAACTTGTATTAGCAAGGTTAGCCTACAACACCATAATAACTTGTATTAGCAAGGTTAGCCTACAACACCATAATAACTTGTATTAGCAAGGTTAGCCTACAGCACCATAATAACTTGTATTAGCAAGGTTAGCCTATAACACTATACTAACTTGTATTAGCAAGGTTAGCCTACAGCACCATAATAACTTGTATTAGCAAGGTTAGCCTACAACACCATAACTTGTATTAGCAAGGTTAGCCTACAACACCATAATAACTTGTATTAGCAAGGTTAGCCTACAACACCATAATAACTTGTATTAGCAAGGTTAGCCTACAACACCATAATAACTTGTATTAGCAAGGTTAGCCTATAACACTATACTAACTTGTATTAGCAAGGTTAGCCTACAACACCATAATAACTTGTATTAGCAAGGTTAGCCTATAACACTATACTAACTTGTATTAGCAAGGTTAGCCTACAGCACCATAATAACTTGTATTAACAAGGTTAGCCTACAACACTATAATAACTTGTATTAGCAAGGTTAGCCTACAGCACCATAATAACTTGTATTAGCAAGTTTAGCCTACAGCACCATAATAACTTGTATTAGCAAGGTTAGCCTACAACACCATAATAACTTGTATTAACAAGGTTAGCCTACAACACTATAATAACTTGTATTAGCAAGGTTAGCCTACAGCACCATAATAACTTGTATTAACAAGGTTAGCCTACAACACTATAATAACTTGTATTAGCAAGGTTAGCCTACAGCACCATAATAACTTGTATTAACAAGGTTAGCCTACAACACTATAATAACTTGTATTAGCAAGGTTAGCCTACAGCACCATAATAACTTGTATTAACAAGGTTAGCCTACAACACTATACTAACTTGTATTAGCAAGGTTAGCCTACAGCACCATAATAACTTGTATTAACAAGGTTAGCCTACAACACTATAATAACTTGTATTAGCAAGGTTAGCCTACAGCACCATAATAACTTGTATTAGCAAGGTTAGCCTACAGCACCATAATAACTTGTATTAGCAAGGTTAGCCTACAGCACCATAATAACTTGTATTAGCAAGGTTAGCCTACAACACCATAATAACTTGTATTAACAAGGTTAGCCTACAACACCATAATAACTTGTATTAGCAAGGTTAGCCTACAACACCATAATAACTTGTATTAGCAAGGTTAGCCTACAACACCATAATAACTTGTATTAGCAAGGTTAGCCTACAACACCATAATAACTTGTATTAGCAAGGTTAGCCTACAACACCATAATAACTTGTATTAGCAAGGTTAGCCTACAGCACCATAATAACTTGTATTAGCAAGGTTAGCCTACAACACCATAATAACTTGTATTAACAAGGTTAGCCTACAACACCATAATAACTTGTATTAGCAAGGTTAGCCTACAACACCATAATAACTTGTATTAGCAAGGTTAGCCTACAACACCATAATAACTTGTATTAGCAAGGTTAGCCTACAACACCATAATAACTTGTATTAGCAAGGTTAGCCTACAACACCATAATAACTTGTATTAGCAAGGTTAGCCTACAACACCATAATAACTTGTATTAGCAAGGTTAGCCTACAACACTATAATAACTTGTATTAGCAAGGTTAGCCTACAACACCATGATAACTTGTATTAGCAAGGTTAGCCTACAACACTATAATAACTTGTATTAGCAAGGTTAGCCTACAACACCATGATAACTTGTATTAGCAAGGTTAGCCTACAACACCATAATAACTTGTATTAGCAAGGTTAGCCTACAACACTATAATAACTTGTATTAGCAAGGTTAGCCTACAGCACCATAATAACTTGTATTAACAAGGTTAGCCTACAACACTATAATAACTTGTATTAGCAAGGTTAGCCTACAGCACCATAATAACTTGTATTACCAAGGTTAGCCTACAACACCATAATAACTTGTATTAGCAAGGTTAGCCTACAACACCATAATAACTTGTATTAACAAGGTTAGCCTACAACACCATAATAACTTGTATTAGCAAGGTTAGCCTACAACACCATAATAACTTGTATTAGCAAGGTTAGCCTACAACACCATAATAACTTGTATTAGCAAGGTTAGCCTATAACACTATACTAACTTGTATTAGCAAGGTTAGCCTACAACACCATAATAACTTGTATTAGCAAGGTTAGCCTATAACACTATACTAACTTGTATTAGCAAGGTTAGCCTATAACACTATACTAACTTGTATTAGCAAGGTTAGCCTACAGCACCATAATAACTTGTATTAACAAGGTTAGCCTACAGCACCATAATAACTTGTATTAGCAAGGTTAGCCTACAGCACCATAATAACTTGTATTAGCAAGGTTAGCCTACAACACCATAATAACTTGTATTAGCAAGGTTAGCCTACAACACCATAATACCTTGTATTAGCAAGGTTAGCCTACAACACCATAATAACTTGTATTAGCAAGGTTAGCCTATAACACTATACTAACTTGTATTAGCAAGGTTAGCCTATAACACTATACTAACTTGTATTAGCAAGGTTAGCCTACAGCACCATAATAACTTGTATTAACAAGGTTAGCCTACAGCACCATAATAACTTGTATTAGCAAGGTTAGCCTACAGCACCATAATAACTTGTATTAGCAAGGTTAGCCTACAGCACCATAATAACTTGTATTAGCAAGGTTAGCCTACAACACTATAATAACTTGTATTAGCAAGGTTAGCCTACAACACCATAATAACTTGTATTAGCAAGGTTAGCCTACAACACCATAATAACTTGTATTAGCAAGGTTAGCCTACAACACCATAATAACTTGTATTAGCAAGGTTAGCCTACAACACCATAATAACTTGTATTAGCAAGGTTAGCCTACAACACCATAATAACTTGTATTAGCAAGGTTAGCCTACAGCACCATAATAACTTGTATTAGCAAGGTTAGCCTACAACACCATGATAACTTGTATTAGCAAGGTTAGCCTACAGCACCATAACAACTTGTATTAGCACGGTTAGCCTACAACACTATACTAACTTGTATTAGCAAGGTTAGCCTACAACACTATACTAACTTGTATTAGCAAGGTTAGCCTATAACACCATAATAACTTGTATTAGCAAGGTTAGCCTACAACACCATAATAACTTGTATTAGCTTGAACAAATCCTCTCTATATATTGGCTGTTAACAGATTCATAGATGAGCAAAAAAATTCACATTGAGCCGTCCTATCTGCACTGTAGCATTGCTCCTGCTGGATAACTTCTATTTGGTTTGCAGGACCACCAGTGGCCTCAGGACGGAGAGAGGACCGGCTCGGGCTCGTATCCGCTGGGACCACCAGTGGCCTCAGGACGGAGAGAGAACCACCAGTAGCCTCAGGACGGAAAGAGGACCGGCTCGGGCTCGTATCCGCCGGGACCACCAGGGGCCTCAGGACGGAGAGAGGCACGGCTCGGGCTCGTCTCCGCCGGGACCACCAGGGGCCCCAAGACAGAGAGGACCACCAGTGGCCTCAGGACGGAAAGAGGACCGGCTCGGGCTCGTATCCGCCGGGACCACCAGTGGCCTCAGGACGGAGAGAGAAGCACCAGTGGCCCCAGGACGGAGGGAGGACCACCAGTGGCCCCAGGATGGAGAGAGGACCAGCTCAAGTTTGTATCCGCCGGGATGCAACTGAGACGCAAAGGTAAGGCGAGGGAAGGGGCGAGACTTGAGTAAACAAGACAACAGTCAACATGCCGTCCCCCACGGATGACGAAGTCTCTGTCTGGGCCAATCAGGAACAGACAGGGACTTGTCTCTGGGCCAATCAGGAACAGACAGGGACTTGTCTCTGGGCCAATCAGGAACAGACAGGGACTTGTCTCTGGGCCAATCAGGAACAGACAGGGACTTGTCTCTGGGCCAATCAGGAACAGACAGGGACTTGTCTCTGGGCCAATCAGGAACAGACAGGGACTTGTTTTGACTGTGCAACTGGTAGTTTGCTTTGATGTGCGCGAATGATTAGATGATGCACGCTGGAAGTGAACGTTAAGCAACGTGTGTACACCTCGCCCACATGAGAGAAGGACCGGTGTCGCGGAAAATGACTGCATCCGTTTCTCACTTGTAGCCGCTATAGCGCATACCGCTCTTCTGACTGGCTCGAAACTGGTGAAATCTCCGCGATGACGGGGTCGTGCTTATACCGGCACGACTACTTTCTCACATGCAGGCATTAGACCACGTTCCGGTCATTTTGCGGTACAAAGCGCATGTGGGAAAAGGGCTTCTGAGTGTAGCAGTGACCAGTGGGTAGTGCTGTAGACCAGTGATTCCCAACCAGGGGGTACGTGTACCACTAGGGGTACTTGAGCAGCTTGCTTGCCGGGGGCACCTGGAAAGATTGGGGATTACAATTTATAAAAAATATAATAATGATAATAAAAAAATCCAAGTCATTCCATAAGCCCATTGCTAAAATGGCACGTGCGCGCCACGATTAGCTCCCCCCCTGGCAGGACCGGTGTCAACCGTTACTCTGCACTGTCCAACTAGGTAACAAACAAACATGGATGGCTCAAATGTGCACTTGCTGTCTGTCACTCTGGATTCAGGTTTAGAGGAGCCCAGTGACAAAAGGTAAAATAAAAAAAGAAAGAGGACAAGACCAAACACCGGCAGTTCAGTGACAAATATATATGATGTATCGGTTTACTTGTATGTTTGCAGATCCACTGTAGGCATGAGCGAGGGAGTATAGGCATGGCAAAATAGCTCAAGGGGTACTGTACATAAGACAAAAAAGGTTGGGAACCATTGCGGTCGACCTCTCTGAGACCTCCAGACTCTCTAGCGACAGAAGCTAGAGTTCATGCGTTTTTGCCTTCTCGCTAGAGCAGTGGTCCTCAAACTGTATCACATGAAGGACCCCTAAACTGACAAAGATTAGACCACGGACCCCCGTTTGATAGGAGTTTGTCCCACGGTCGCCCATATGATAATAAGATTGGTGCTTTTAGATGTTTTATTACAGAAAGTGTATAAAACCCATGACCAAAATAGTCATTGTGTTAGTGAGTGTTCCATAATCATAATGGGCCACACAGTTATGTGTTGAAGGACAAGTTTGGCGGTTTTTCAAGACGAGTTTCCCTCATCTCCTCTACTGAAGCTGCAGGTTCAGGCTCGCCTCTCCTCTCCTCTCCTCCTCTTCCACCGTTCAAGAAAGAGACCAGAGGATTTACTGCACAACAAAATATAATTTAATGAATTCACTTTTCACCATTTTGATCACAAATCTATATTGATGTAAAAAAAAGAAAAAAAAAAAGAAAAGGATCCAGTACTCTCCTTTGTCTCGATGTAAGGCATGCAGTCTCCATACAGCTTTGGACATTGAAAAGCTACAGGTCGTTACAGGAGGACACACACTGACACACTCAGCCACAAATACACACAAAAGCACTCTTCAGTCTCCACCCGTTTCCCGCGGCCCGATAAATGCATTCCTCGTACCGTACAATGTGTAGAGGTGGGATTCAACACAATGTGTAGAGGGGGGATTCAACACAATGTGTAGAGGTGGGATTCAACACAATGTGTAGAGGTGTGATTCAACGCAATGTGTAGAGGTGGTATTCAACACAATGTGTAGAGGTGGGATTCAACACAATGTGTAGAGGTGGGATTCAACACAATGTGTAGAGGTGGGATTCAACACAATGTGTAGAGGTGGGATTCAACACAATGTGTAGAGGTGGGATTCAACACAATGTGTAGAGGTGGGATTCAACGCAATGTGTAGAGGTGGGATTCAACACAATGTGTAGAGGTGGGATTCAACACAATGTGTAGAGGTGGTATTCAACACAATGTGTAGAGGTGGGATTCAACACAATGTGTAGAGGTGGGATTCAACACAATGTGTAGAGGTGGGATTCAACACAATGTGTAGAGGTGGGATTCAACACAATGTGTAGAGGTGGGATTCAACACAATGTGTAGAAGTGGGATTCAACACAATGTGTGTGTAAAGGTGGGATTCAACACAATGTGTAGAGGTGGGATTCAACACAATGTGTAGAGGTGGGATTCAACACAATGTGTAGAGGTGGGATTCAACACAATGTGTAGAGGTGGGATTCAACACAATGTGTAGAGGTGGGATTCAACACAATGTGTAGAGGTGGGATTCAACACAATGTGTAAAGGTGGGATTCAACACAATGTGTAAAGGTGGGATTCAACACAATGTGTAGAGGTGGTATTCAACACAATGTGTAGAGGTGGTATTCAACACAATGTGTAGAGGTGGTATTCAACACAATGTGTAGAGGTGGGATTCAACACAATGTGTAGAGGTGGTATTCAACACAATGTGTAGAGGTGGGATTCAACACAATGTGTAAAGGTGGGATTCAACACAATGTGTAGAGGTGGTATTCAACACAATGTGTAGAGGTGGGATTCAACACAATGTGTAGAGGTGGTATTCAACACAATGTGTAGAGGTGGTATTCAACACAATGTGTAGAGGTGGGATTCAACACAATGTGTAGAGGTGGTATTCAACACAATGTGTAGAGGTGGTATTCAACACAATGTGTAGAGGTGGGATTCAACACAATGTGTAGAGGTGGGATTCAACACAATGTGTAAAGGTGGGATTCAACACAATGTGTAAAGGTGGGATTCAACACAATGTGTAAAGGTGGGATTCAACACAATGTGTAAAGGTGGGATTCAACTAGGGCTGCACGATATATCGTTTACACATCGACATTGCGATGTGCGCATGCGCGATAGTCACATCGCAGGACGTGCGATGTCAAAAGCAAATTAACTCGTCATGTTGCTTGATAAACTCTCACTTTAGGGGTAGCCTACTGAGTGAAATGCAGGCTCTCTCAAAGGAGAGAGACGCCCCGCTACTGTACTCACTCATTTAATGCTTAGCTTCAACACAACAAACATGCACAGAGAGCAAAATTGAATTGTTTTTGCTTATGTTGCGTTGCTGACAGTAGCCTGTCTGTAAACGATGTGATTGCGAGGCGGACTTGTCCACAGCTTGCAGCGCACTAGTATACAGCAGGCTGGCTGCTGTAACTCAACATGTCCGTGGAGTGGAGATATTTACTCTTGAAACACCAAAAAGCAAGACCGCAACTTATGACACGAAGGCTAAAGTGATTACTGAGAAGTTGTCCGTGTATCACCGCAGCTCTCTCTCCCCCTCAGTCTGATGATGCATCAGATGATAGCAGTAACGTTACGGTAGAGGTAATCATACATAGCGACTCATTTACACAAAACATGTCGGTGAAAATAAAAAGACAATAGACATAGCTGGGCAATTAAATATATATTTATTACTTTTCACGAATGAATTGTTTGTCACCGGTCGGCTGCATGTGAATCCTCGTCTCTGTACTGCCCTGCGTGCGCTCAAAAACCGGAACTCCCCAAATGCGGAGCGTACCACTTGGTAGTTTCTGGAGGGGGGTCAGACCAAGTGTGTGAAGTAACCATGTGTGAAGTGGCAGCGGTGTTTCATTGTTGATTTATTGAAACGTTAGAAGAACGAAAGAAGTTGAAAGCAGTGATTATAATCAATTAAATCTAATGTTTTTCTGCAAATAGCATCATTGGGAGGTAGATTCTGGCACTCAATATTAGGGGTGGGCAATATATCAAATTTATATCCATATTGTATTGTGATTTGAGACTATATGGTCTTAGATGTTGGATGGTAATATGGTGATACAGCATACATGGTGTCTTTCCCTGGTTTTAAAGGCTGCATTACACTAAGTGAAGTATAGGCTAGTGACATTTTAAAGTAGAATGTCATAACTCACTTTTTCATGTATGTAAGTCATGGAAATCCATTGGTCAAAATGTGTATGCACCCTGATAGATGACGCTCTGAGGCCTACCAGTAGGTCACAGCCCAGTGGTTGAGAAACATTAAAATACCTAATTTCCCCTCCAAAATCAGATGGACTCCTCTACAAAATCATCCCAATCATTCTAGAAATATTATTTTCTTTCAAATAGAGCTAATCTGGTGAAAATCTGTATTTTTTCATATCGCAATATATATCGCATGGGCGGGGAATATCGCAATGTCAGTTTTTTCCAATATCGTGCAGCCCTAGATTCAACACAATGTGTAGAGGTGGTATTCAACACAATGTGTAGAGGTGGGATTCAACACAATGTGTAGAGGTGGTATTCAACACAATGTGTAGAGGTGGGATTCAACACAATGTGTAGAGGTGGGATTCAACATAATGTGTAGAGGTGGGATTCAACACAATGTGTAGAGGTGGGATTCAACACAATGTGTAGAGGTGGGATTCAACACAATGTGTAGAGGTGGGATTCAACACAATGTGTAGAGGTGGTATTCAACACAATGTGTAGAAGTGGGATTCAACACAATGTGTGTGTAAAGGTGGGATTCAACACAATGTGTAGAGGTGGTATTCAACACAATGTGTAGAGGTGGGATTCAACACAATGTGTAGAGGTGGTATTCAACACAATGTGTAGAGGTGGGATTCAACACAATGTGTAGAGGTGGGATTCAACACAATGTGTAGAGGTGGGATTCAACACAATGTGTAGAGGTGGTATTCAACACAATGTGTAGAAGTGGGATTCAACACAATGTGTAGAGGTGGGATTCAACACAATGTGTAGAGGTGGGATTCAACACAATGTGTAGAGGTGGTATTCAACACAATGTGTAGAGGTGGGATTCAACACAATGTGTAGAGGTGGTATTCAACACAATGTGTAGAGGTGGGATTCAACACAATGTGTAGAGGTGGTATTCAACACAATGTGTAGAAGTGGGATTCAACACAATGTGTGTGTAAAGGTGGGATTCAACACAATGTGTAGAGGTGGTATTCAACACAATGTGTAGAGGTGGTATTCAACACAATGTGTAGAGGTGGGATTCAACACAATGTGTAGAAGTGGGATTCAACACAATGTGTAGAGGTTGGATTCAACACAATGTGTGTGTAAAGGTGGGATTCAACACAATGTGTAGAGGTGGGATTCAACACAATGTGTAGAGGTGGGATTCAACACAATGTGTAGAGGTGGTATTCAACACAATGTGTAGAGGTGGTATTCAACACAATGTGTAGAGGTGGTATTCAACACAATGTGTAGAGGTGGGATTCAACACAATGTGTAGAGGTGGCATTCAACACAATGTGTAGAAGTGGGATTCAACACAATGTGTAGAGGTGGGATTCAACACAATGTGTAGAGGTGGGATTCAACACAATGTGTAGAAGTGGGATTCAACACAATGTGTAGAGGTGGGATTCAACACAATGTGTAGAGGTGGGATTCAACACAATGTGTTGAGGTGGGATTCAACACAATGTGTTGAGGCATTGAGGTGGGATTCAACACAATGTGTTGAGGTGGGATTCAACACAATGTGTTGAGGTGGGATTCAACACAATGTGTTGAGGTGGGATTCAACACAATGTGTTGAGGTGGGATTCAACACAATGTGTTGAGGTGGGATTCAACACAATAGGCTCTTTCACACACAGATCGCGCAAAAATTGCCGTTTAGGAGTCCCGCAAAGACCGCACCCTCGCCACAGAAATTGCTTTCACACAGAGCCAAGCAGCACGGTCACTTTCCCGTCCTGCGGTGTACTTTCAGGTGAAATCCCCTGCTCCCGGATTGAAAGGCGAGCGGAGGGATTTCCAGCTCCTCCTAGTCCAAATGAATATTTTCATAGGTTAGTGTAGCCTAGGCTACTGTATGATGAATGAATTAATTCAACAACAAGACTTCCCTCCTCCTAGTAGGTGGGCGGGCAGATCGATATGGTGTCCTACTAAAATTGGAACGATACACGACCGCCCCCATATCAAACAGCTGCAGTCTGCATAACGTTTGTCGGGGGAATAGTATAGGCTATAAATGCACATGACTACTTAACGTTAGTAGTTTTTGTAAGGGAATGCACAGAGCTGATTTCAAGAGGGAATAACCTCAGACCAACTCGCCACAGACAGCTATAGCCCTCTGAAGCTTATTATTATATCCGTTAATTGTACCTACTAATGTCAACATCGTTTGAGCATAAAGCCTAACCGCACGGAGCATTCCTCCTGGCGCCCCTGCAGTCATGATTGTATAGGCTACTTTTTTTACTTTCACTCCTGCACTTTCTTGATACATGAGGTGATTTCCCCTGTAATTTTTTTATGAATGAGCTGACCATTCGCACCTTTTCCGGCTAGCTGCGACAACGCTTTCAAGTGGAGGCGGGTTGCCAGGTAACCCGGCGCTGTTACTACGTACCGTCGCGGGACAAAAGGCGTAAAACAATTGTCCACCAAAGCGCGTTCACGACTTTCACATCGGAGGCGCGAATCCTATTTTCCGTGCATTTTTCGGCTTTCAAGGCCGGTGTGAAAGAGCCTAATGTGTAGAGGTGGTATTCGACACAATGTGTAGAGGTGGGATTCAACACAATGTGTAGAGGTGGGATTCAACACAACACCTAAAGTATAAGTAGTTCACAAATAGCAACAAGATAGGCCGCTAAACACTTCCGCCGGGGCCCTCCCACCCTCTCAGCTCCACAGCAGTACGCGGTGCGGTACTGTAGGGTTACTTACATCATAACGTGAGTTACACTGACATGTACACAAAAAGGTGTGGGTTAGAAGCCTAGCACATGGTATTATGGTGTCTGTGTGTGTGTGTATATATATATATATATATATATATATATATATATATATATATATATATATATATATATACAGTATATGGGTTAGAAGCCTAGCACATGGTGTGAGCGTGTAGGACATAGAAGGAGGATGTTTTTAACAGCCGTGACTCTTGGCATTCAAACCCTATGCGTGTCGTAGAAGTAGGTCCCATCCTTCAGCGAGGCGCTTCCTTGCATTGAAATGCTGTAACTCTGATATTTGAAAAAGTACAGAGAGATCTTTTTTTCTTGCGTCTGCGGCGCAAGAATCCTAACCGACGTCTGGGATTCCAAGTGGCCGTAGCTATATAAATACAACGATATATTTGCCTCCATATAAAAATAAAATTAGCAATACACGTAAGTAGTGCACACCCAAGGAGTTTAGATTTGAACAGATTATTGACAACAAGCTACCGAGGAAAGATGTACAAACGTTGAAATGCTAATATAAATAAATATCCAGATATTCCGTTCATTGCCTATTAAGCGTGTAGCGCGTCTCTCTGGTTTGGGCAGAGGTGGAGTCACGGCTGCCAAGGGGAGATGGAGGTGTGGAGGTGTGTGTGTGTGAGGGGGGTGGGTGAAGGTTGGAGGTGGAGGTGTGTGTGTGAGGGGGGTGGGTGAAGGTTGGAGGTGGAGGTGTGTGTGTGTGAGGGGGGTGGGTGAAGGTTGGAGGTGGAGGTGTGTGTGTGAGGGGGGTGGGTGAAGGTTGGAGGTGGAGGTGTGTGTGTGAAGGTTGGAGGTGTGAGGTGTGTGTGTGAGGGGGGTGGGTGAAGGTTGGAGGTGTGAGGTGTGTGTGTGAGGGGGGTGGGTGAAGGTTGGAGGTGGAGGTGTGTGTGTGAGGGGGGTGGGTGAAGGTTGGAGGTGTGAGGTGTGTGTGTGAGGGGGGTGGGTGAAGGTTGGAGGTGGAGGTGTGTGTGTGTGAGGGGGGTGGGTGAAGGTTGGAGGTGGAGGTGTGTGTGTGTGAGGGGGGTGGGTGAAGGTTGGAGGCGGAGCTCCTCATTGCTGCTGTGCCGCCTCCCTCTGGCGACAGCCCACGGCGGTGATGAGGGCGGCCCCCTTGCCACTGCCGTCCTCCGACAGCAGGAAGGTGACGTCGCACTTGGGGGCGAGATCCTTCACGCTCTGGTGGAAGACCCTGGAGAAGCTGTGGGAGGAGGAGGAGCGACAGGAAACCAAGGTCAGGAGACGGAACTCCGCGGGGAGGAGAGAGAGAGAGATGTTCGCCAGTACAAAACATCTGACGTCACTCTTGCCCTGTGCAATAAGAGGACGGCAAGCAGCTATGCAGAAACCAGGCTCACATTTTAAAGCCAGGATGAGCAATCGGCCGTGTGCAGGTTTTCATTCCAATCAAAGTCTACGGTGTGCTGCACAGTGCTGATTTCACTGATTAGTCTGTACAGTGCTGATTTCACTGATTAGTCTGTACAGTGCTGATTTCACTGATTAGTCTGTACAGTGCTGATTTCACTGATTAGTCTGTACAGTGCTAATTTCACTGATTAGTCTGTACAGTGCTAATTTCACTGATTAGTCTGTACAGTGCTGATTTCACTGATTAGTCTGTACAGTGCTGATTTCACTAATTGGTCTGTACAGTGCTGATTTCACTGATTAGTCTGTACAGTGCTGATTTCACTGATTAGTCTGTACAGTGCTGATTTCACTAATTGGTCTGTACAGTGCTGATTTCACTAATTAGTCTGTACAGTCTACAGTGCTGATTTCACTGATTAGTCTGTACAGTACTGATTTCACTGATTAGTCTGTACAGTCTACAGTGCTGATTTCACTGATTAGTCTGTACAGTCTGTACAGTGCTGATTTCACTGATTAGTCTGTACAGTTTGTACAGTGCTGATTTCACTGATTAGTCTGTACAGTGCTGATTTCACTGATTAGTCTGAACAGTCTGTACAGTGCTGGTTTCACTGATTAGTCTGAACAGTCTGTACAGTGCTGGTTTCAGTGATTAGTCTGAACAGTCTGTACAGTGCTGATTTCACTGATTAGTCTGTACAGTGCTGATTTCACTGATTAGTCTGAACAGTATGTACAGTGCTGGTTTCAGTGATTAGTCTGAACAGTCTGTACAGTGCTGATTTCACTGATTAGTCTGAACAGTCTGTACAGTGCTGGTTTCACTGATTAGTCTGTACAGTGCTGATTTCACTGATTACTCTGTACAGTGCTGATTTCACTGATTAGTCTGAACAGTCTGTACAGTGCTGGTTTCACTGATTAGTCTGTACAGTGCTGATTTCACTGATTAGTCTGTACAGTGCTGATTTCATTGATTTGTCCGAGCGGTGGATGGATAGGCGTACACGTTTGCCTTCGATGCCAAGGACCAGGGTTCAATCCCTGGCATTTTCACAGTACATTTAAACCATAAGCCACATTTTTTTTTTATTAGTCTACAGTGCTGATTTCACTGCTTGGTCTGTACAGTACTGATTAGTCTGTACAGTGCTGATTTCAGTAATTAGTCTGTACAGTGCTGATTTCACTAATTAGTCTGTACAGTCTGTACAGTGCTGATTTCACGGATTAGTCTGTACAGTCTGTACAGTGCTGATTTCACGGATTAGTCTGTACAGTGCTGATTTCACTGAAAAGGGATGTCACAATATATCGTCCCACAAAATATCGCGATATCAAAACGTGACAATATGTATCGTTGAGATGAAATCTCATATCGCGAGAAAAAGAAGCTGAACATGGTGGCACTGATCTGCATCTGATTGCATGCTCGCTCTCCTTTTCATTGCTTTGTTTGAACAGACGAGGGACGTTACAGACACGGAGGATGAAAATGGTGAAATTACCCAAATTAGCGTGGAGGGTGCCCCCTCAACTTACAAATCGATCGCAAAAAAATATTGTTAAAATATCGTATTGTATCATTATTGTGAACCCAATATCGTGTATCGTATCGTATCATGAACTGAGTGTATCGTGACACCCCTACTGATTAGTCTGTACAGTCTGTACAGACCTGCCGGGTGCTCGGCCCACATTGGACCACAATGTATTCTGGGATACAGACCTAGGAAGGGCATTTAGTCTCTCCCGGTATTGATCAGGAAAATCACCTGATGTCAGCAGATCAAACGCTGAAAACAAGTTGGTGAACTACAACAACCATAATTCATTGCAGCTATGATGCAGCTCATCTGTCTCCTCCTGTCTTGTCAGTGCCCATACAATCTGAAGGGAGAGACAGTCTGAAACAAAACCTCAATACCCCTAACGCTTGGATGAAAGTATAGCAGTCAGCTAATGTTGCAACGCCATTATCTTATACTGGAGTGAGAGACGTAAGTGCCATTTATCTTACACTGAGAGACTTAAGTGCCTGAGAGAAAATGAGTTTTTACTGGGCCGGACACAAAGTATAATGTTATGGTATCCATCATCATTGTCTATCGTTGAGCAGTAAAACTGTATTAAAACTAGGCTCGCCCGCAGCTCGGCACAATCACCTACACTGCCTGTTCAACACAAAATGGCCCCCGTGGTTTATTTGCTCAACTTCGCATCACTGACGACATCACTGTCACAATGCCTATATGACATCACTGATGATGTCACAATGCCTATGACATCTTCAGTGACATAAGATGAGGTCAATAATGATGTCACTGATGATGTCGTCGACATTGTGACATCATCAATGGAAACGGACAAACATTGCCCACTTGCTCCCTTAGGATAAGTGAAATAATCAACATGGTTGTTTCAATGTTTCAACATGCTGACACTCATTGTCCTGGAACAAGTGAAGCTGTATTAAAAAAATCGAATCTCGTTAAGACTCGTTAAGATGGACATTTTTCCTCCGCGTCTCCCATCCCTTACTGTGGGTGGAGCTTGTACAGCGTGCCGTCGACGCCCACGGTGATCTCCAGGTGGTCCAGGCCTCGGTTCTCGCGGATCTTGTCGACCACGGCGGCCATCCCGGCTCCGCAGATCTGCGCGGCGCGGTGCGACACGGTGCCACACACCTGCTTGACGATGATACTGTCGTCACAGGTGCTGTCCAGGCCCAGCTGCTGCAGAATGGCCCTGACCTGAAGCAGGGCCAGACGGTCGCTGTGGAGAGAGGGAGGAGGTCAAAGGTCAGCCAACAGCAGGAGAGTTACTGGATACCATTTAGCTGTTCCAACAGGCTGAGGTGGGCTTAAAGGTAGTATAATCTGAGTCGACTCGTTGCGTTCCCCCCCTCCTTTTCCGAGGTGTGTTTTCCCGCTAGATGCTGGTTTCATTGTTTATTGTGGCTCCTCATTAGTTGACACGCAAGCAAAAGACCAGTCTTCCTGGGGTTAAAATATCAATACAAAACAGTCAAAGTTTAACATGTACATGTACTGTATGTACAATTTGAATTATTACCAATTACATCGAGGGATGCACCATGCCATCGGCTGATACATTCTTTCAAATGAAATATCCGCATCGGCCCGACAGGAGCATTTGTGCCGATATGACAGGCCGATAAAAGGATGCTTAAATGACGCTAAACTTAGCCCAGCGAGAGCATCATCCAAGCCTGTTTAAGTAGTTTAGTATGAAATATCGGATAACGGCACAAAAAAAATAAAAATTGTGCGGTGCATCCCTAATTACAACAAAACTACCGTAGTTACAACAAACTTATTAGGACATGCAGACTGAGTCCTTCGGACTGCGAGAGACAATTACACAGAAATCACATCCTGTAATATCACACAACCTTGAAGACTATAAAACCTAGTACACACATTTTAGAAGGAACGATGGCAGGAGTTTCCCACCTGGACAATCAGCTCAGTGGAGATGTTCACGTTGAGGAGACTGTGAAAATGCTTCAAAGATAGTATACAGAGGAAGGGTGGTCCATAAAGAGAAGGCCTTTTCGTTGCATTAGTTTTTAGGGTGGTCGAAGGTAGTCCCAACAGTGGCTGTTCTAGTCCTGTACGGATGAACATCAAAAGAAAATCCAATCTGATCAACAGTATCCACCTTACGTTTTGAATGCCCCGCTGTAAAATAATTATGGCTGCAAGGTCCGGTTTGGTTTAGAACGTGACTGATTGTTGCAGCTGGCGCATTTCCTCGCTAAAACTCTGACTCTGGGAAAAAAAGTTGCTTGTCACAATAAATACACTCGTTTGACGACTTAGTTGAGGGAACGTAATAATTGTATCTATCACATCCGCTATTTCTGTTGCTCTTTCAAACAACTCTGGATATTTATCGATGAGATTTTTGCCAAGCTTGGTCGGACGCGCTACGGGTTTAGGGTTAAAATAGCTAAAGCAGAAGTCAAACTGTGGGAGATTGTTGCTCACTTCACGGAGATCTACGGGCTCCAGTGTGTTGTGTCTGTGTCAGCAACGTAACCCATATTTCACGTAAGGCATCATGGCATCTAGAAATAAGGTGGATAAAAAAATAGGATAGTCTACTGAAAACAACATGAGGGAACTTGAGGCAGGAGTGCACCTGATCAATAACTTGAGGCAGGAGTGCACCTGATCAATAACTTGAGACAGGAGTGCACCTGATCAATAACTTGAGGCAGGAGTGCACCTGATCAATAACTTGAGGCAGGAGTGCACCTGATCAATAACTTGAGGCAGGAGTGCACCTGATCAATAACTTGAGACAGGAGTGCACCTGATCAATAACTTGAGGCAGGAGTGCACCTGATCAATAACTTGAGGCAGGAGTGCACCTGATCAATAACTTGAGGCAGGAGTGCACCTGATCAATAACTTGAGACAGGAGTGCACCTGATCAATAACTTGAGGCAGGAGTGCACCTGATCAATAACTTGAGACAGGAGTGCACCTGATCAATAACTTGAGACAGGAGTGCACCTGATCAATAACTTGAGGCAGGAGTGCACCTGATCAATAACTTGAGGCAGGAGTGCACCTGATCAGTATTTGATCAAGAAGGACAGCAGAGAGCATGTCTAGCAGCCCCGTTCTGTTCAGCTCATGAGTTCTGTCCTTGATGCAGAGGCCGAAATTACAGAAAAGTAATCAACATATAACACTAACACTTGTACAACCCGCAGCTATGTATGGTAGATTTTAGGTCGATGGCACACTAGATGCTACTTTGATAGGAATAGTGTAGTTTGGAATATTCATGAGCATGTTTGAATGCTATTTATATTTATTTTATATATTTATATTAAACTTGTATTGTTTAAGGAAGAATCCACCCTTGGATACTCTTGACACTGAATTATTGTTGTAATATACTGCTTTTGGTGAACCCACTTTCCTTCAAGCTGTCTCGCCTTCTCCTGCTTCACTGATTTTCTGTGTTTCCCTTAAGCCCTTGGAGCTCAACATTTCTTGCCCCTGAAGTGAGTTTCCCATTCATTTTCTCCATAGACATTTCACAAAATCCTTACGAGTTTTAAGGCTGGAACCAAGCCATCGGGTTGCTCTCCCTCCCTCCTCTCCTACAATGGATTTCTCCCTGTATGACTGTTGAACGTCTCTCCGTGCAAAAGCAAAAACCCGAATTTGATGCATTTTCCTTAAATATGATAGAATATTTGGTAATAAACACATTGCCTATATAGATATATAGACAAGAGTTTTTTCATGTGGCAATACTGATTCAACAGCGATGATGAGTCAACAACACTAAGTTTTGAAACGAAGCTCTCACCTCTCTATCTGGGACAGGAACTTGGTCTCAAAGATGCCCCTGGTCTTCAGCGTCTCGGAGATCTGTCCCCGGAACAGGAAACCACGCTTGGTCAGGTCCATCAAAATGTTCCTGACGATCTCTCCCAGGTACATGCCGCTGCACATCTTCTCGTATCTTCACATGTGGAGGAGGAGAACATGAGTCTCACTTACTAACTAACTAAGATCACTAGAACTCATCAAAAAACATCAACCTTTCCACAGTAACCAATGGAATGTTCACGAATGTACAATTAGTGCTGCAACCAATGATTATTTTCATTGTCTATTGTTAACCTGTCAATTATTTCCTCGAATAATCGGTGAGTTGTTTGGTCTATAAAATGTCAGCCTCAAATGTCTCGTTGTCCACAACCCAAAGATGTTCAGTTTACTGTCATAGAGGAGTAAAGAAACCAGAACATATTCACATTTAAGAAGCTGGAATCACAGAATTTTGACTTTTTTTTTTCTTTCTTAAAAAATTACTGTTTGAATGTTTCGATGAACACAAATAACCACAATTAATCCAAGTCAGAAAAACAACAGCTTGTGAGCCTGTTAGAATTCAAAATCCGTACTACCAGCACATAACTAGCCTGTACTGCACTACTGTATTGTACTGTACAGTCAACATACTGTAGTGATGTCATCAAGCAGCGCCCTAGTTGGTGAAAAGGCGATGTAAATGTTGTTCATCGTTCGAGCAAATCTAGGTCAACTTCAGACTTGAAAGCAGTGTGCTGTCTGAGGGTAGGATCTGAATATGGACAAAATGTAGCGGTTGAAGTTCTCTCAGAATTCGTAGATGGCACCTTTGTTTGCCCTCGTTGAGTGAGTTCTCGTCCACGGCGCAGTCGTACTGCGTCCTAATGTCGTCCAGGCAGCCGTTGTCTCCGAACGCGCCCCACTCCATGTTGACGCACATGCGGCCCTGGTTTCCCTCCACCGTCTCGATGTTCTTCATCTCCTCCATGTAGCAGGCGTTGCTGCCGGTCCCTGAGAGCAGGAACACAGCCACCCACACATTTTACAATACCTTTCCAGCGAGAACACAGCCACCCACACATTTTACAATACCTTTCCAGCGAGAACACAGCCACCCACACATTTTACAATACCTTTACAGCGAGAACACAGCCACCCACACATTTTACAATACCTTTCCAGCGAGAACACAGCCACCCACACATTTTACAATACCTTTCCAGCGAGAACACAGCCACCCACACATTTTACAATACCTTTACAGCGAGAACACAGCCACCCACACATTTTACAATACCTTTACAGCGAGAACACAGCCACCCACACATTTTACAATACCTTTCCAGCGAGAACACAGCCACCCACACATTTTACAATACCTTTACAGCGAGAACACAGCCACCCACACATTTTACAATACCTTTCCAGCGAGAACACAGCCACCCACACATTTTACAATACCTTTACAGCGAGAACACAGCCACCCACACATTTTACAATACCTTTCCAGCGAGAACACAGCCACCCACACATTTTACAATACCTTTCCAGCGAGAACACAGCCACCCACACATTTTACAATACCTTTACAGCGAGAACACAGCCACCCACACATTTTACAATACCTTTACAGCGAGAACACAGCCACCCACACATTTTACAATACCTTTACAGCGAGAACACAGCCACCCACACATTTTACAATACCTTTACAGCGAGAACACAGCCACCCACACATTTTACAATACCTTTACAGCGAGAACACAGCCACCCACACATTTTACAATACCTTTACAGCGAGAACACAGCCACCCACACATTTTACAATACCTTTACAGCGAGAACTCAGCCACCCACACATTTTACAATACCTTTACAGCGAGAACACAGCCACCCACACATTTTACAATACCTTTACAGCGAGAACACAGCCACCCACACATTTTACAATACCTTTACAGCGAGAACACAGCCACCCACACATTTACAATACCTTTACAGCGAGAACACAGCCACCCACACATTTTACAATACCTTTACAGCGAGAACACAACCACCCACACATTTACAATACCTTTACAGCAAGAACACAGCCACCCACACATTTTACAATACCTTTACAGCGAGAACACAAGCACCCACACATTTTACAATACCTTTCCAGCGAGAACACAGCCACCCACACATTTTACAATACCTTTACAGCGAGAACACAACCACCCACACATTTTACAATACCTTTACAGCGAGAACACAGCCACCCACACATTTTACAATACCTTTCCAGCGAGAACACAACCACCCACACATTTTACAATACCTTTCCAGCGAGAACACAGCCACCCACACATTTTACAATACCTTTACAGCGAGAACACAGCCACCCACACATTTTACAATACCTTTACAGCGAGAACACAACCACCCACACATTTTACAATACCTTTCCAGCGAGAACACAGCCACCCACACATTTTACAATACCTTTACAGCGAGAACACAGCCACCCACACATTTTACAATACCTTTCCAGCGAGAACACAACCACCCACACATTTTACAATACCTTTCCAGCGAGAACACAGCCACCCACACATTTTACAATACCTTGAACAGTAACATTAGACATTAGAACTAGGGATGGGCATCGAATTTTCGAATAATCGTTGTTATTATCAAGGTCGACTTTTATTATTGAAATTCGAAATTCGTTTATTGGAAAAAAAAAGTTTTTTTTTTTTTTTTTTTTTTTTTTTGGGTGAGTGAAATGTTGCATTGTCTCCCCTGATTCTAAGTATAGTCGAATCGCTTGGTTTGAGCAAGTAAAACAATTTTTATAAGCAACCTCTCCCTCTTCATGGGATTTCATCCGCCATTCATTTTTCCATAAACCTTGCTTAAAATGCTTATACAAATTGTTTTACTTGCTCAAACCAAGCGATTCGACTATACCGGTACTTAGAATCAGGGGAGACAATGCAACATTTCACTCACCAAAAAAAAAAAAAAAAAATTTTTTTTTTTTTTTTTTTACATTTTTTATTTTATTTTCGAATTTCGATTAAAAGTCAACTTTGGCCAGCGAATTTCGAATAGTGTTTTTGCTAGAAATGCCCATCCCTAATTAGAACACAGCCACCCACACATTTTACAATACCTTGAACAGTAACATTAGGCATGGCAACATTGGAAATCAGTGTGTATTAGCATTTTGCCTGGTGTTTTCAGGATCACAGGTTTCTAAGTGCTGGGGATGCACAATATTGGATTTTTTTGCCGATATCCAATAGGGCAATATTTCCAAATTATTTTGGCTAATTGCCGATGCCGATATATGTGCTAATTTTTTCCACCTGATTTCAGAGAAATTCAGAAATTTCAGAGAAACTCCTGGGGGCACGGTGGTACATGTAGCACTGTCACCTCACAGCTAGAAGTTCCTGGGTTAGATTCCTGCCTGGATCGCTGTGGGCACTGAAGATCTGTCCCCCCCCCCCCATGCCTTCAGTGCCTACTGCCCAGATGGGCTATCAAGTCAAAAGGGCCTTTCTGTGTGGAGTTTGCGTGTTCTCCCCGTGCTCCCCTGGGGTTCCTCTATACACCGTCGGTATGGAGCCCTACTAAAAACATGCATAAGATCGTCACCTTACCAACGACGACTACGACAGAAGTTGGTCCCCGGGCGGCGCTATACCGAAAAGCTGCCCACTGCTCCTGGCTGCCCCCCGGAGGAAGGGCATGCCATGTCTGGGTCATTTCACCAGCCACCGTTGGCGTGTGTGTGTGTGTGTGTGTGTGTGTGTGTGTGAGTGTGTGTGTGTGTGTGTGTGGCCCTGCATGCATGTGTTTTAACGGGTGTCGTGTGACAAAGACGGATTTCTACCGTCCGATTCTCTTAGTGGAATGAACACATTATTATTATGACTACTCTTATAGTGATGGCCCACTGGCAGATGCAGGCATAAATACAATACTTTACTAAATGTACACACATTCATTTGGCAAAATAAGGACAGTTAGTCGAGCATCGAGCATTTGGGCGTAATTATAGTGTCAAAAATGACCCTTTAATTACGATACGCCCAAATACCTGTCATAATCGGCAGAAATGTTAATTTCGGGCTGATAGCGACGACGTGCCGATATCGTGCATCGTGTTACTTGCACCGCTGACAACTGCCATGATTTTCTTTTGTATTATTATTATTTTTATTAGAGAGACAGTCGAAGGGTGCAGACTGAGGCAACTCACCTGCGATCAGCCCCACCTCACAGGTGGGCTCCTCATATGCGCAGGTCATCATCGTCCCCACTGTGTCGTTCACTATGGCAACCACATCCAGGTCAAACTCCTATACACACAGACAGCACAAACACATCCAGGTCAAACTCCTATACACACACAGACAGCACAACACACATCCAGGTCAAACTCCTATACACACAGACAGCACAAACACATCCAGGTCAAACTCCTATACACACACAGACAGCACAAACACATCCAGGTCAAACTCCTATACACACAGACAGCACAAACACATCCAGGTCAAACTCCTATACACACACACAGACAGCACAACACATCCAGGTCAAACTCCTATACACACACAGACAGCACAACACATCCAGGTCAAACTCCTATACACACACACAGACAGCACAACACAGCCAGGTCAAACTCCTATACACACTGACAGCACAACACAAATGACAGAGTATCATTTAATGACATATTTGCTGCAGTAAAACCATCACGCTAAATTAGTCTCACCCTTCACCCTCCAAGAATCATGCATTATGTTGCAATCCAGTTAATAAATGCAAAGAGGAGATTTAGCAAGTTTTTGTTAGAAGTTGTTATTCGATTTTAATCAGAGGGTAAAGCTAGGTAGTTCTTTGTTAAAATAAACGTTAAACTTTTACTTTTACCAAAAATAATCCTAGATATCGTATCAAAATTGGCAATATTGGCAATATTGTTAATGTCACATTACTTATCCAGCTGTCCACTCGACATGATCATCACAACATTTCAGTAATGTTTAGTCCAAATGTTTAATTCTAACCACAGTTGTTACTGAATGGCTGTTTTATTGAGGGATAATATCCGACCTGGCAACTTTTCGACTGGCACACCAAGCACAATGCAGTTCACTCACAGCCTGACAGACTAGACAGCAGACAATTCAATAAACAGACCGTTTCAGATCACCACAAAACTCAAAAGCATTGCCCAGACACACACACAAACATCATAGTTATTAAAATCCTCGGCTGAAATTGAGAGTCCACAGTTCACACAACAGTCCCACTCCTCCGCAAGAGTCTGAAAGTCTGTTTTCCAGTTTTTCTGACATGCCATTACAACCAGAACCACAAGCCTCTGCAGCCCGGCACCGCTTTACCTGCATGTTAATAATTCACATTCGCTTAATACTTACTGGATCCTCCATCTAAAAGGGCAAAATCAATAAAAGAAACTCAATGACTTATGAATGGGTTCTGCATTCTTCAAATTTGGGTCATTGTCCTTGTTTCCCTTTGGATATTTTATCGAGCTAAAAACAGTAATTCTACAAACTAGGGCTGTACTTTCTTATGCTTTAAGGGAAATTTGGCCAAATTATACTATTTTCTTTATCATTTTCTCTAGCGGTTGCAGTACCTTTCTTACTGTTGTATACTGCATACTGCATACTGCTCTGGAATGAACACAGAAGTGAAACTAGTGTTTTTAAGAGACATCATATGGAGTGTTTGGAGCATTTATGTCGTGGTAGCAGGGTAGAAATTCAATTAAATTTAAATGAAAAAAAATTATTACATTTTCTTTTGCGTTGTCAAATAGGTTTGGATGGCATTTTGGATGATTTCCAGGGCAATTTTACTAGTAAATGTTGGGAAAGACCTTAGTTCTTCTATGTTGCGTGACAGACCAGTATTCAGTGACTCTTATCTAAGCATGTTTTATTTCTAAAAGTTAAAAATCCTCATTTCCTATAATCTCAACAACATTGTTGATTGTATATTGCATGTTAAGTAATATGTAATGTACTTGTCAAAAACTTTTCAAATAACATGTAGACCGACAGTACATAGGTATATATATATACAGTATACAGTATACAGTATACCTAGTATATATATATATATATATATATATATATATATATATATATATATATATATATATATATATATATAAATCTCCAGTCCATCCTCCAACCCTCAATAGTAGGCTCTTTGACAGTTTGTTTAGGTCCTGGGCAGACCGGGAGAGGGTCAGCGACTGTTTCTATTTCACTTCTATCTGTTTGTAGTCGTGACTCAGCAGGTGGTTTGCGTATTAAAAAACGCTCCATGTTCTTAAGTTTAACATGCTGGTCATATTTGAGTCGTGCTTTGCAAAAACCGAGCAAAATCCAGACAAGCTTTGCAAATACAGTACATTATGTTAAAATACAGTAAGATACAGTAATATCTTTACGGGGGCATTTTAAAAGAGCCCATCATCCCAATTCCACGGGCAATTTTAGATTTTAGATTTTAGATTTTAGCCCCCGCTAATCTCCTACCCTGGTTGGCAGTGATGGATCAACTCCAGTAGCAGATACAGTGTTGGTCTAGTGATGACACAGTTACTGATGCGGTTAGATGTACTTCCTGTCTCAGGTTACCTCTTTCCTCTTGATTCCTTCGCGCAGAAGCTCCACCACATCCTCCCCCTCACAGTCAGTGGCTTTGAAGCCTTTGGTCCAGTTGACCAGGATTCCCTGTAGAGCACACAACACTTTGTGAGAAACCTCTGCCCAGAGCTCTATTCGGATCACATGACACAGGACGCCACATGACACCTGTGATAAACCTCTGCCCAGAGCTGTGTTCAGGTCACAGAAAACATTTGTTAGTCGCCTCAAGGTTAGAGAAGCAGCCATTCTGATTGGAGGGTTGCCGTTTGAATCCCTGCAGAGGAAGGGACAATCTGAGCAGTAACGCTCCCCCCTCCATCGACAGCAGCTGGCGAGCCTAGGTGTGCTTGAGCAAGGTGTTTAGTCTAGGGATGGGGCTGATCCGATCCAAAATCGGTATCGGGTGCCGATATTGGCACTAATTCACGGATCGGATCGGAATCGGGATTTTTTTTTGCCGTAATTTGCATTTGTATTTGTATAATACTATCCTTCTTTGCCTTGTATATTTTCTTAATTTTGTCTGCTTTTTGCAAGGTATATAAAAAAAAAATCTTTAATTGGCCAAATCTTTGCCTATACTGTATATTCAAGAAAAATATTGGTATCGGCATAATATCGGTATCGGCAGATATCCAAATTCAGGTATCGAATCGGATCGTAAGTGAAAAAATGTGGATCGGTGCATCCCTAGTTTAGTCCCAGTGGTTATACTGGGAAGCTCCCAGTGTGAACTGTGTATGGCCGTGATGCAGCAGCGTGTGTCTGGAAAAGGGCATGGCATGCAGTAACTGAGTTTAGTATTTGTCTTATAAGATCAAGACTGGTAGTACTGGCTAGTTCTTATGTGAGTGAATGTGTAGACTGGTAGTACTGGCTAGTTCTTATATGAGTGAATGTGTTTACCTCTTCCCCATGGCCTGCAGATACGAGTGTGTTGTTTTATGCTACTAGGGTCAATTAGTATTTGTAAGTAAAGTAGAAATATGTTTGAGCTTGTTTGGAGTACCAGGTTGGAGGATTTACCACTTTTGTTAACCACAGACCTTATTTTATGCATTTAAGGGAAATACCCCATTCTAAAACCCCATTGACTTTTCCCTGTAAGATCCGGGAAGTCCGGGATTTCCGTCTCCCGACTACAAAAATACGTCATCCCTGCGGTCGTTAATTTCCGCCCGCATTAGCAGGTAGGGATCCAGGGCTGGTTCTCTTCGGCTGGATTCACATTGAGTCCGGCGCGCCATTCATTCTTAATGGGGGTATTGCGTTTATGCTGCGGTGGTGGGCGTCGCATGGGGTTCCACAAAAAAGCGGAACAGCTCTCCAGCGGAAAGGTTGAAACAGACTCAACTTTTGGAGGAACCGAACCCAACGACAACGTCAACGCTGTGGTGGCCAATCACGTCGATGCCCACACACACACGCACAACCTTTGCTCTGTCTGTTTCACACTAACCGATGGAGCGCCGGACTCAATGTGAATGGCTGCTTGCTCAGTTCACCTGGCTAAAGACAGATGAAGAGCCTGTGGTGTATTCTGTGTGGTGTGTCTGATGGAGAACGTACTGCGTCCAGGCTGGTCTGATGGCAGGGGAAGGAGAAGGTGAATCCCAGAGGCAGACGGGCGCTCTTCATTCCCATGTAGTCCAGGAAGTCGGAGATGCAGTACACGATGTGGTCGAAGAGCTGGGAGTCACAGAGACAAGACACTTGACTTCAGTGAAGAGCTGGGAGTCACAGAGACAAGACACTTGACTTCAGTGAAGAGCTGGGAGTCACAGAGACACTTGAGCACTTCCATGTCAGAATGACGCGCGACGCGCTACGCGTCATTCTGGACCGCGGAAGTGAACCGATGTTGCTCGAAGGCAGCTGTTCCAACTACAGATTGTTTATTTATTTTATTTTATTTTCTGTATGCGCACGCACATCCACGGAGAATCGCATGGAGAGCCATATCGAGCGTTAATGACCCATGCCAGCTGGCGGAGGCGGAGTTTCTGCAGGCAGGCAAACAGATATTTCTCTGTGCTGAAAAGATATAGGGCTCTATCTTCCCAAAAGCGCTAATTTAGCGTTTGCGCTCGTTTAACGCCGTGCGCAATGCAAATCGGGGGCGCACACAAGCGCATGCCTGTGATAATTGTACTGGGCATTGGCTGCCCCATGCCAAGACAGGCGTTTCAGCGCTAAAATGTGGGATAGATGGCGTTACCCTATCGTCAGCAGCGCGCAATTACTTTGCGCTAAGAGCTTTGAAAAGGACCTCTTACGCGCAAATACCTCTCTGCGCTGGGCAGTCTGCACGGAGATTACGGCTACGCTCCCAGCGCAGAGAGGTATTTGCGGAGTGGAAAGTGGAATTCCTTTTGGATATGTCATTAAGCACAGCCTTGCCACGCCAAGACATTGAATTCTGCTGCTAAAATTGGGTTTTAGCAGATAATTCAGTGAGGCAATCAACTATAATTCACTGAGAAACTTTTATCACATCGCAAAGAGGGAAATTAATTGAAAAAACTTGTTGGACAATCGACATAGGCTATTTACCTTCCTAACCCGGAGGGTCGTTGGCACCACAGACGATCTGTCAATAAGCTCCCTCTGTACTCGCACGAGTGAGTACACTCTATTACGCATGGAGAGAATTGCAGCATATTGCATGCCTCGGCGAGGCAGCCTCACGCAGTCATTGCAAGACGGGAATCTGATTGGTTTTGATTGACGTAATGCCCAGCCTTGCCTGGCCACGCCTGTGAATAATTCTGGTAGTTTAGACTGTCCAAATCCCGTTTGCGCAGACATTTTGGGGCGCAGATGATTTTTGGCAGAATTGGCACGGCTCTTGCGCTTGCGACAGGTGCCGTGAACGTTTCCGCATGCCCGCCGAGAATTGCATCCCCAACATATTTCGGGGCTGTTTTAACTTAGAAATCAGGGAGGTCACGTCTACCAGACAATCATATCACTTTTAAACAGTTACATTTCTGTATAAATCATTACAAGTAGCTCCCGTGAGGTGGGGATGCTTTTCTTTGCTGCTCGGCGGGGGAGCAAAACTCGGCAGAACACCTGGCGGATGGCGCAAGGCGGAATGCTATCTTCCCTGCCTTAAGGCACGCGCAAACAGTGCGCAAAGCGCTATTAGGGGATAGCGCCTGTCGGAAGATAGAGCCCATAGAGAAGGTAAGCACTGCTTATATTCCCGAGATTATAATGATACAAACCGGGTTGAAAATCGCAAAGCCTCTGTGGGTGTAAAATCTGCTCGCCTACAAGATCGACTCGCTCAAGCATTGTGATTGGTTGTACGTGGGATTAACATGCCCAAAATGTCCGACAGCTTTAGATTAGATAACAAGCTAAACTACTATTATCAGACATTCGGGAACGTTAATACATTCAAATTTTTTACATAAACATGAGCCTTAAAAATACACTTTATGCTAGGTACACTTATGTACGCTAATAACACACATTTACCCCCGAGCACATCCGATAGGGCAAGTAGATCTTACACCCACACCTCCTTTAACAGTGTCAGTGCATAGTTTTTATGGTGAGATAGAAGTATTTATATTTGAACGTTTTCATTTGGACATTTTGATTCTTTTGCAAAGTATGTCCCCATGAAATGAACTCCCATTGAGAAGGGAAAAAGAAAACTGAGAATCCACATGGCTGTTGTTCACTAAGGTTCATTATTGGTCTGGTGTTACCTCTTCTCCTGTGACCTGCATGACTTCTATGGGAGATGGTGTTACCTCTTCTCCTGTGCCCTGCGTGACTTCTATGGGAGATGGTGTTACCTCTTCTCCTGTGCCCTGCATGACTTCTATGGGAGATGGTGTTACCTCTTCTCCTGTGCCCTGCATGACTTCTATGGGAGATGGTGTTACCTCTTCTCCTGTGCCCTGCGTGACTTCTATGGGAGATGGTGTTACCTCTTCTCCTGTGCCCTGCGTGACTTCTATGGGAGATGGTGTTACCTCTTCTCCTGTGACCTGCATGACTTCTATGGGAGATGGTGTTACCTCTTCTCCTGTGACCTGCGTGACTTCTATGGGAGATGGTGTTACCTCTTCTCCTGTGCCCTGCGTGACTTCTATGGGAGATGGTGTTACCTCTTCTCCTGTGCCCTGCGTGACTTCTATGGGAGATGGTGTTACCTCTTCTCCTGTGCCCTGCGTGACTTCTATGGGAGATGGTGTTACCTCTTCTCCTGTGCCCTGCATGACTTCTATGGGAGATGGTGTTACCTCTTCTCCTGTGCCCTGCGTGACTTCTATGGGAGATGGTGTTACCTCTTCTCCTGTGCCCTGCGTGACTTCTATGGGAGATGGTGTTAGCTCTTCTCCTGTGCCCTGCGTGACTTCTATGGGAGATGGTGTTACCTCTTCTCCTGTGCCCTGCGTGACTTCTATGGGAGATGGTGTTACCTCTTCTCCTGTGCCCTGCATGACTTCTATGGGAGATGGTGTTACCTCTTCTCCTGTGCCCTGCATGACTTCTATGGGAGATGGTGTTACCTCTTCTCCTGTGCCCTGCGTGACTTCTATGGGAGATGGTGTTACCTCTTCTCCTGTGCCCTGCATGACTTCTATGGGAGATGGTGTTACCTCTTCTCCTGTGCCCTGCATGACTTCTATGGGAGATGGTGTTACCTCTTCTCCTGTGCCCTGCGTGACTTCTATGGGAGATGGTGTTACCTCTTCCCCTGTGACCTGCGTGACTTCTATGGGAGATGGTGTTACCTCTTCTCCTGTGCCCTGCATGACTTCTATGGGAGATGGTGTTACCTCTTCTCCTGTGCCCTGCATGACTTCTATGGGAGATGGTGTTACCTCTTCTCCTGTGCCCTGCATGACTTCTATGGGAGATGGTGTTACCTCTTCCCCTGTGACCTGCGTGACTTATATGGGAGATGGTGTTACCTCTTCCCCTGTGACCTGCGTGACTTATATGGGAGATGGTGTTACCTCTTCCCCTGTGACCTGCATGACTTCTATGGGAGATGGTGTTACCTCTTCCCCTGTGACCTGCATGACTTCTATGGGAGATGGTGTTACCTCTTCCCCTGTGACCTGCATGACTTCTATGGGAGATGGTGTTACCTCTTCTCCTGTGACCTGCATGACTTCTATGGGAGATGGTGTTACCTCTTCTCCTGTGCCCTGCATGACTTCTATGGGAGATGGTGTTACCTCTTCTCCTGTGACCTGCATGACTTCTATGGGAGATGGTGTTACCTCTTCCCCTGTGACCTGCATGACTTCTATGGGAGATGGTGTTACCTCTTCTCCTGTGACCTGCATGACTTCTATGGGAGATGGTGTTACCTCTTCCCCTGTGACCTGCATGACTTCTATGGGAGATGGTGTTACCTCTTCTCCTGTGACCTGCATGACTTCTATGGGAGATGGTGTTACCTCTTCTCCTGTGCCCTGCATGACTTCTATGGATTGGTGTTACCTCTTCTCCTGTGCCCTGCGTGACTTCTATGGGAGATGGTGTTACCTCTTCTCCTGTGCCCTGCGTGACTTCTATGGATTGGTGTTACCTCTTCCCCTGTGCCCTGCGTGACTTCTATGGATTGGTGTTACCTCTTCCCCTGTGCCCTGCGTGACTTCTATGGATTGGTGTTACCTCTTCCCCTGTGCCCTGCGTGACTTCTATGGATTGGTGTTACCTCTTCCCCTGTGCCCTGCGTGACTTATATGGATTGGTGTTACCTCTTCTCCTGTGCCCTGCGTGACTTCTATGGGAGATGGTGTTACCTCTTCTCCTGTGCCCTGCATGACTTCTATGGGAGATGGTGTTACCTCTTCTCCTGTGCCCTGCATGACTTCTATGGGAGATGGTGTTACCTCTTCCCCTGTGCCCTGCATGACTTCTATGGATTGGTGTTACCTCTTCTCCTGTGCCCTGCGTGACTTCTATGGGAGATGGTGTTACCTCTTCTCCTGTGCCCTGCATGACTTCTATGGGAGATGGTGTTACCTCTTCTCCTGTGCCCTGCATGACTTCTATGGGAGATGGTGTTACCTCTTCCCCTGTGCCCTGCGTGACTTCTATGGGAGATGGTGTTACCTCTTCTCCTGTGCCCTGCGTGACTTCTATGGATTGGTGTTACCTCTTCCCCTGTGCCCTGCATGACTTCTATGGATTGGTGTTACCTCTTCCCCTGTGCCCTGCGTGACTTCTATGGGAGATGGTGTTACCTCTTCTCCTGTGCCCTGCATGACTTCTATGGATTGGTGTTACCTCTTCTCCTGTGCCCTGCGTGACTTCTATGGGAGATGGTGTTACCTCTTCTCCTGTGCCCTGCGTGACTTCTATGGATTGGTGTTACCTCTTCCCCTGTGCCCTGCGTGACCTCTATGGATTGGTGTTACCTCTTCCCCTGTGCCCTGCATGACTTCTATGGGGATGGCGTAGATTTTGTTGTGCATCTCGACTGTTCGCCTCTTGCCGCTGCGGATCTTGACCAGAAGCACACGGAAGTTTGTCCCGCCGAGGTCCAGAGCCAGGAAATCCCCATTCTCTGTGTCAGGACAAGAGAAAGGCCTCGTTAGCTGAAGAACCGACACAACTCAAAACTATCACCATTCGAAGAGCTTGATTATAGAAGAAGCAATGCTCCTCAATACATACTATTTAAAAATATCGGCGTTTACATTGTCTAAAATGCTGGCGTAGGTAGGTAAGGTAGGGGGGTGGGGCTCAAGATGTCCAATAATAACTACAAAATACTGTATTTCCTCTAATATTGGCCCCGGGCCTTGTGGGTAAAATATAAGCAGACAAGCATTAAAAAGCTGCAGGTTGCTTATAATGATTGTATGAGGGTTCTACTTAGAAAACCCAGATCTTCGAGTGCCAGTCAATTGTTTTGTGAAGTAGGAGTGTGCACTTTTCATGCTCTTCTGAGAAATCTGACGTTTAAGTTTATTTGTCGTTTGAATGTATCTCATAATTTGATTATCATGCTGCTGACTCAACCCAGTTTTAGTAGTGTGAAATACCAATCGTGCATTTGGAAACACTGGTATAGTGCCTTACTTTAGTGTTCTGATTGTTTTATTTTTTGTGTTTTAAATGTAGTGTTTTTTGCTTGTGTGTCTTCTTATTGGACCTTATGTGTCTGTCAATAAAGAGTTGATGATATTTAGCTCAGCTGAGGGTAGCTGGCCTTTTATTGAAGCAGGCTTATATTAGAGACAGGCCTTTCATTTCTAGTTCTCTCTGTTTGATAAGTATATTTGCTCATATTTTAGTATGAAATGTTGTCTGATCAGGTGCGTCGGCAGCAAGGGGGCACTAGCGGGCATTTGAGCTACCCCAAGAATTTGCCAAGCTCCCCCAAAGCATCCCTTGTAATTCTGTAATTTGCCTTGGAGAAGAAACTTAGGAAAACTTAGGAAACATAATGAATATAAATATATATAAATATATAATATATAAATATATATAAATATATAATATATAAATATATATAAATATAACAGGCACTTCTATAAAATATTTACCACTGTTTAACACGTTCACTGCCATTGACGAGTTGACTCGTCAAAAAAAATCCAACGGTTGACTGCCAATGACGAGTTGACTCGTCAAAAAAAAAAAAAAAAAAAATTTGACGGTGGGACGTGGATCAACGCCCCCCACGTCTCCTATTAAAATATTGGAGCCACCGAAGGTGTACAAACCATTCCACCGACCCACTAAGTGGTGACAGACAGTGCTCTCCAGAAAAAGCCGAGCCAAAACTGCAGGGGAACGCGCGAGGAAACCATTCTCTCATACTGTAAAATGGATTGGCGAAAACGCTTTCGCTTTCGCGCATTATCGCGCTGGGAGCTGGCGGTGGGGGATTGCAAATTTGCACAATAGATTATGCGTGCAACACACTTTGAAACACCGGCAGAAAGCCCACCATCGCACGCAGCTTCATTGCAGCTGAGCTCACAACCGAAACGACTCATGCAGACTCGCCCAAAGAGCAGCCGCCAGCAGCCAGGCAGCACAGACAGGCAGAGCCTCGCTTGTGACAAACGCTGCAAAGCCACTAGAGACACACCCACGGAGGGAGGAGTTTGAAGGAGAGGGGGGTTTCCTGCTGCTATGGAGGAAATTACTGTTCAAAACTAATGTTTAGATGTCTGACGTCTTACGCCAAAAATAAATGGTTAAAGTGACTGTTCTATCGAATTTCACAAAAAGCCATTTATCTCAGAATAAATTTTCAGACGCTGAAACCATGCTGTATTCTACTGCTAATGCCTACATAACTACTAACTCTACAAACTAACTCTTTTAGACAGAGAAAGCACACATTCTATTAGTTATTTTGAGATCATTTGTGTTCACAAAATCTTAGCAGAAAAGAATCCTCTTGAAAGATGAGCCAGAATCCTCAAAAAAAAACCTTGGCAGAACCTACCTACAGTATTGAAAAAACGGCTGGCAGTGAATGTGTTAACAATGTGGTCCACTTGCACTCGCCACCTTTGATCTTATAATGCAACTGTGCTTCTGGACGGCGGCTGCCAGGCAAGACACACGCTGCTTCATGTATGTTCAAGACACACGCTGCTTCATGTATGTTCAAGACACACGCTGCTTCATGTATGTTCAAGACACACGCTGCTTCATGTATGTTCAAGACACACGCTGCTTCATGTATGTTCAAGACACACGCTGCTTCATGTATGTTCAAGACACACGCTGCTTCATGTATGTTCAAGACACACGCTGCTTCATGTATGTTCAAGACGCTGCTTCATGTATGTTCAAGACACACGCTGCTTCATGTATGGAAATTGACATGCAAACTGTAGAACTTATTAAAATAACGAACCTCACCTAAAGGTACCCATCCGAAGTATTGTGACAGCAACTGTAACTTAGAGTACTGTTCCACTTCCACTACCATTCCTGTGGCGTTTTTTTTTAAATGGAAATGAGCATAATACAATTGATTGGTCTCAGATCAAAATGATAAAGAGCAGTCTGACACACTACTGCAGAAAACAAACATCTAAAACAAAATGTATATAAACCAGTGCGAATTTGCAATATGCAGGATAGCGCGGCAGCACACCCTCTGCCTCTGCCGCACTGCTTTTCAAAATTTGCCCCCACCGGCCCCGTTTGGCCAAAAGGGCACGAACACACACACACACACACACACACACACACACCTCCATGCCAAATTAGATCGAAAACTGTGGGGGTGGGGAAAAGGGTGGAGAAATGTTTGTGGACCAAGCAACCAACACAGAGCGACCTCTCTTTGCAAACTCTAGCAACTCTAGATTGGAGAAATAGCACTACAAGTAAGAGGAAAAATACGTAGTTATAGGTTTGTTATTTTGGGGTGTACTGTCCCTTTTAAGCGATAAAAACAAATAAATCCCTCCCCTCCTGTCACCTGTTCCACCAGGTGTGCTGCCTCCCTCCCCTCCTCCTGTCACCTGTTCCATCGGGTGTGCTGCGCACGAAGGTGGGCAACATTTTGACCGTGGCGTCCTTGTGGGTGTCTTTGCTCAGGCCTCGTTCGATCTCCGTCCGCATCCGCTTCTTCACCTCCAGCAGCTGGGCCTTGCTCAGCCGGAACTCTGCCAGCGTCTGCTCGATCTGCCGGGCCTGGTCGGCCAGGCGGTAGGCCACGGCCGTCACCATGGCCGCGCCTTTGGAGCTCCCGCTCTCCGACAGCAAGAAGCGCACGTCGGAGTCGGGCACCAGACGGCGCACTGTCTTGTGGAGACGTCGGGCGTAACTGTTCCGAGGGGAAGACGACAAGACATTAGGGGTGTGGTGGGGCGGGAATCGACACAGCAGAGTATCGCAATATTCTGCGTGGCAATATTGTATCGACACACGGACGGTAAGTATTGCACTTTTAAAAATCGCAATAACATCGTATTGTGATGTAGCGCGATAATATTGTATCGTGACTTAAGTATCGTGACGATACTGTATCGTGACTTAAGTATCGTGGCGACATTGTATCGTGACTTAAGTATCGTGATGATATTGTATCGTGATAATATTGTATCGTGACTTAAGTATCGTGATAATATTGTATCGTGACTTAAGTATCGTGACGATATTGTATCGTGATTTAAGTATCGTGATAATATTGTGTCATGACTCAACGTATCGTGATAATATTGTATCGTGACTTAAGTATCGTGATAATATTGTGTCGTGACTTAAGTATCGTGATAATTAGAGATGAACCGATTGATCGGCCGGAAATGGCATATTTTCAGCTGATCGGACTGACCTGTGCCGGTCAGTCTACATATCCGATTATGTATTATTATGTTCGGCTTCGCCCCTTTTTTCACGTGACGTGCGCCAAAGCAGCGAGACAGATGGGCTGCAGCCGAAACTAAAGGAAGCAGCCACCACACCAACATGTCCTCCTTTTCACCGTCAACACCCACGTGCCAGCATGTCCTCCTCAGCGTGGAAGTGAAAATCACATTTTTTCACAGACACACAGACAGACACACACACACACACACACACACACACACACACACACACACACACACACAGACAGACAGACAGACAGACAGACAGACAGACACACACACACACACACACACACACACAGAGACAGACACACACACACACACACACACACACACACACACACACACACACACACACACAGACAGACAGACAGACTGTTACGGCCCTCTGTCTTATTTATTTTTATAATGTTACACTTCTGGCTTATGCCTATTGTAACATTCAATTTAGCGTTCTACCCACAGCACTGTATGTGATGGGGTGTTACAGCCTCTGTACCAGAGCCTGGCCTTGGTTTGGTGTGTGGCTCTGTTTCTTTTCCTATGTCCCAGACACGCCCCTCTGCTGCAGTGATTCAGGTGAGGAGCCGGTTGGCAATCAACGCCGATTGGCTGAGTCGTCGCTGCTGATTGGCTGCTTCAGACCTGCATGTCCTACATAAGCTCCAGTGTTCCAAGATGGCACTGTGGGTCAGTGTTAGCGGAGCGCTTTGCGTGCTCAACACTGGCCCTCCACCCTCCTTGCTCTCTTCAAGCCTTTTTGCATTAGCTCTTTTGTATTAGCTTCTCGCTACTTTCAGCTAACTTTAATCACTCTTTTTGTGGCCCTTTGTCTTTATTTAAGATCCCCATTAGCTACAGCAGAGCTGCAGCTATTCTTAGCTATTTCCATTAGCTGTCAGCCTATTTGCCCGCTTTGTAACTTTGTCTGAAGTTACTCTCATTGGCCTTGCTTTAGCATAATGGTTCTTGGCCTTTTGTTAGATGTAGCCTAACTACTTTTTCATGCACACAATCACTGGCCTACTTAGTCTTGTTATTGATTTCTGTTGATTCATTGTTGATTCCTGTTTACTGATTGTTAATATTAAGGAAGCCCTGTAGGGGTGTTTCGCCCTTTTCTTTACTCCCCCTTTTCTCCTGTTTTTTTCTAAGTTTAAGGAGGAGTAGCTTTGTCTTTTTGTTTATAGTCTAGTTTATTTTATTTGTAGGTAAACTGATTGGGCTTTGGCCACCCTGACGTCACTGTGCGTCCTTATTTGAACCAACCTTTGTTAAAATAAATAATTGTTTTGGTACACTTTAATTCAGCCTATTTCCCTTTTTCCTGGACTTATGTTACACCTTTTTACCCTAGACATTCATTTAAGGGACGTCAGACAGACAGACAGACAGACAGACACACACACAACATAGACAGACAGACAGACTCACAGAGATTCCTTGCTTTATAGTATGATGATAATGAGGATGATACTGTGGGTGCATCTTGTTTATAGTGTGATGATAATGAGGATGATACTGTGGGTGCATCTTGTTTATAGTGTGATGATAATGAGGATGATACTGTGGGTGCATCTTGTTTATAGTGTGATGATAATGAGGATGATACTGTGGGTGCATCTTGTTTATAGTGTGATGATAATGAGGATGATACTGTGGGTGCATCTTGTTTATAGTGTGATGATAATGAGGATGATACTGCGGGTGCATCTTGTTTATAGTGTGATGATAATGAGGATGATACTGCGGGTGCATCTTGTTTATAGTGTGATGATAATGAGGATGATACTGCGGGTGCATCTTGTTTATAGTGTGATGATAATGAGGATGATACTCACTGCGGGTGCATCTTGTTTATAGTGTGATGATAATGAGGATGATACTCACTGCGGGTGCATCTTGTTTATAGTGTGATGATAATGAGGATGATACTCACTGCGGGTGCATCTTGTTTATAGTGTGATGATAATGAGGATGATACTGCGGGTGCATCTTGTTTATAGTGTGATGATAATGAGGATGATACTGCGGGTGCATCTTGTTTATAGTGTGATGATAATGAGGATGATACTGCGGGTGCATCTTGTTTATAGTGTGATGATAATGAGGATGATACTGCGGGTGCATCTTGTTTATAGTGTGATGATAATGAGGATGATACTGCGGGTGCATCTTGTTTATAGTGTGATGATAATGAGGATGATACTGCGGGTGCATCTTGTTTATAGTGTGATGATAATGAGGATGATACTGCGGGTGCATCTTGTTTATAGTGTGATGATAATGAGGATGATACTGCGGGTGCATCTTGTTTATAGTGTGATGATAATGAGGATGATACTGCGGGTGCATCTTGTTTATAGTGTGATGATAATGAGGATGATACTGCGGGTGCATCTTGTTTATAGTGTGATGATAATGAGGATGATACTCACTGCGGGTGCATCTTGTTTATAGTGTGATGATAATGAGGATGATACTCACTGCGGGTGCATCTTGTTTATAGTGTGATGATAATGAGGATGATACTGCGGGTGCATCTTGTTTATAGTGTGATGATAATGAGGATGATACTCACTGCGGGTGCATCTTGTTTATAGTGTGATGATAATGAGGATGATACTCACTGCGGGTGCATCTTGTTTATAGTGTGATGATAATGAGGATGATACTGCGGGTGCATCTTTTTTATAGTGTGATGATAATGAGGATGATACTCACTGCGGGTGCATCTTGTTTATAGTGTGATGATAATGAGGATGATACTGCGGGTGCATCTTTTTTTATAGTGTGATGATAATGAGGATGATACTCACTGCGGGTGCATCTTGTTTATAGTGTGATGATAATGAGGATGATACTGCGGGTGCATCTTGTTTATAGTGTGATGATAATGAGGATGATACTGTGGGTGCATCTTGTTTATAGTGTGATGATAATGAGGATGATACTCACTGCGGGTGCATCTTGTTTATAGTGTGATGATAATGAGGATGATACTGCGGGTGCATCTTGTTTATAGTGTGATGATAATGAGGATGATACTCACTGCGGGTGCATCTTGTTTATAGTGTGATGTTAATGAGGATGATACTCACTGCGGGTGCATCTTGTTTATAGTGTGATGATAATGAGGATGATACTCACTGCGGGTGCATCTTGTTTATAGTGTGATGATAATGAGGATGATACTCACTGCGGGTGCATCTTGTTTATAGTGTGATGATAATGAGGATGATACTGTGGGTGCATCTTGTTTATAGTGTGATGATAATGAGGATGATACTGCGGGTGCATCTTGTTTATAGTGTGATGATAATGAGGATGATACTGTGGGTGCATCTTGTTTATAGTGTGATGATAATGAGGATGACACTCACTGTGGGTGCATCTTGTTTATAGTGTGATGATAATGAGGATGATACTCACTGCGGGTGCATCTTGTTTATAGTGTGATGATAATGAGGATGATACTGCGGGTGCATCTTGTTTATAGTGTGATGATAATGAGGATGATACTGTGGGTGCATCTTGTTTATAGTGTGATGATAATGAGGATGATACTCACTGCGGGTGCATCTTGTAGAGCGAGCCGTCGATGCCCACAGTGGTGCGAAGGCGTGCGACTCCTTTGTTGTCCTTGAGGCGGCCGAGGATCCCGCCCAGCGTCGCGGCGATCAGGTTAGCTGAGCGGAAGGAAACGATGGTGCACACGTGCTGCACGGCCAGGCAGTCCTCATCAGAAGGCTCCACGCCGAGCCGCGTCAAGATCTCCATGCACTTCTTCAGACCCTCCTTACTCCTGAAACGGGAAGAGTTTCTCAGTGTAGAGACCTTACTCCCCCTGTTGCAGGAAGACAGTGGAGCCGACCTGCAATTTGGGTGTTTTTTTCTCTCTCCTTTTTCTTAAAGTCGAACTGAACCCGTTCGGCGCAGGTTGAGAGGCGGGTCATAGTAGTATGTCGATGATTTGATTTGACAATTCTGGGGACTGGCTTTTGGAGTGGTTCTGACTCACCAATAAGCAATAATAGCAGGAAACCTGGCGGATGTCTGCGCTCTCGAGGTGCCCTTCTGCTTTTTTTCTATAAGTCGGTATTGTGAAAAGCCCATAAAAAACATCAGAAATGTGAAATGGTCACGTTTCATGAGTCATGACCCTTGACCCCTTGACATTTTTACAAACCCATTCTATAAATATATAATAACTATAATACTACATACTAAATTCATGAAGCTGAAAACAAGTATTATTTTATTTATTCTAATTAATTATTTTATACATTTTATGCAAAATTATAGTTTTGTGAGACAACAGACAGCACCATATAATACATAGCACATTATGCAATTTGTTCTCTTGTGTATTATTATATATGAGCCTATAGATCTAACTGATCAAAGATCAACCTAGAACAGAATGATATAGAACACAGGTGTTCAAAGTGGGAGGCGGGCCTCCAAGCAGTTTCAGGGCAGGCTCAGTGAATGGAAATGTAAAAATATTATATTAGTTATTAAAAGGAGATCTTATAGAATAGCCTAAATGTGTGCGATTTGGTTCAGAGATACAGTAGTTTGGGGGAATTTGACAGTTTTTCCCACTTTACCAGAGTCAGAAGCAAATAAATGCCTTCAGACAGACCTTTGTATGTATTTGGTGTCGTCTGAAGTATGTCAAACAGAAATATCAGGCTATCTTGGCTCAATTGTTGAGTGTCTATGAGATCAAATAACAAAATCATGATACCATAGAGTTGAGTGAGGGCGGCTCCTTTTTCCAACCTGTGTCCGGGGGGGACGGGGGGGGGGGGGGGGGTCCCACAGTCTCAGACATGCGCAATTATACGTTGGTGCACTGGCTGCACGTGCAACCCCTAGTGGCCAGATGATTTTTTTTTTTTTTTTTACCTTTTATTTATACAGGGGAAGTCTCACTGAGAGCAATGCTCTCTTTTTCTAGAGTGCCCTGTTCAGAATGTGTTGTCATATCCTACTATAGCATTCAGTGTCTCCTATACAGTTATCTATTTGTGGAGGTACACCACAATAGATTTTGAGCACCACAAATAGATTTTGACTGCCACATATTAATTTCAAGTAGTTTATTGTTTATTGTTTATTGTGGATCCCCATTAGTCTGCACCAAGGTGAGACTACTCTTCCTGGGGTCCAGGAAGTTGACTGCAAACACCTGCTTTAGGAGCCCACTAGATGGTGCTCTGAGGCCCACCGGTGGGCCACGGTTCAGTGGTTGGGAAACACTATCATGCAGATAGAATAGGCTATATAAGGAGACAATTCTTTTTTCATCACTGTAAAGCCACAGCATAGTGAAGAGGGTATTAATGTGGTGTGTGTAGTTCATATCTACTAGCCTCTTCATTTTGCTCTCAGAGTGCCCCAGATTAATGCATTTTATTTTAAAATTTACAAAATTTCTTTATCCCGAGACCCCCCTACCAGAGTAATATTGACTTCTGGGTGGTGCAACACCTGTTTGGAAGGTCTAGAATCGCCTATGGTCTCAGACTTAGAAAACCCCTGATATAGAACAAACATCAGTGAACACCCAAAAGCAGGGTTTAGCAGGATAACAGCCTACTTAATCTACATAGTGTATCCTAACCTGCCGACTCCACCAGCCTTAGATCCTCCGAGCATACCAGGAGAGAAGGTCCACTCACTTTTCGATAGCTGAAACATGCTTTGTTTCCATCTTTCCCTTGGTCAGCAGCTCCGGTGTGATCCGCCCCTCAAACAGCAGGCCTTCTTTGGCCATCTTGACCAGGATGAGGCGCACCAGCTCCCCCATGTACATCCCACTGGCCATCTTCTCAAACCTGGACACACACAAACCACGGCAGCATGGTCAGGTGACGCTGTGTCTATCTAATAATGGCATACATCAGACATGTCAACATCTCTTAAATGAGCCACAGCAGGGCGTCCGGGTGGCGTAGCGGTACGTTCCCTGCCTACCAACACGAGGGTCACAGGTTCGTATCCACGTGTTACCGCCGGCTTGGTCGGGCGTCCATACAGGCACGATTGGCCTGTGCCTGAGGGTGGGAAGCCGGATTGGGGGTATGTGTCCTGGTTGCTGCACACAGCGCCTCCTCTGGCCGGTTGGGGCGCCTGGTTGGGGTGGGAAGTAACTGGTGGGAATAGCGTGATCCTCCCACGTGCTACGTCCTACCGGTGAAGCTCCCCCTGCGGCTGGCAACTGTGTTGGAGGAAGCGTGGTGCTAGTCTCGGCTCTCCCCCAGATTGGCAGAGGGCGGAGCAACGACCGGGGCAGCCAATCCAGCATGGGGATGAATTGGCCAAGTATAATATAATTGGGGAGAAAATGGGGGGGGGGGGGGAAATCAGCAACAGTAGAATATAATACACACAATAAAATGTCGATGTCTAGGAAGAATGTTGACATTTCAAGACTTCTGTTCTAAAATGCTGTGTTTTGGGAAAAAGCAGTACCTGCAGTTCATTCGATATTTAAAATATCGAGTACCTAATCTGTAACTGTAATCATTTTATCAACAAAGTACTGAATGTTCTTTAAATGCACTGCCATTTTGGGGGGTATCAATGATTCTGTACGAGTAGATGACACTTTTCTCAAACGGTAACTATTTGTTCGTGATTCCGTTACACTAGTTGAAGCTTCTGTGTAGCCGCTTGTTACTTTTAAAAGAGTAGTTCACCCAAAAATGAAAATGCTGTCATCTCCTCATGCCAGCTGAAACACAGCTGAAACACGGTTGACTTCAGCTGTGGAGTCCTGACTTACTTCGTACTTCAGTACTGAAGTCAGTGGTAATACAATAAAATGCTACAGGCAAGGCAATGCACATGAATGTAAAACTATTTCCAAATATATCCCATATCTTAAAGGAACACTCCACCCATTTCCAACCACCTTTGTATCATTAGAACATCAGTAGTATATCAGAAAACTGTAAACTGTTTTGAAGTCTGTCATTTCATTTGACAGACTAACCCTAACTCATTAACTCAAATCAACTCTCAATAACTGTCAAACATTCTGTCATTCATCTAGTTTGACAGTTATTGAGAGTTGATTTGAGTTAATGAGTTATTCATTGGAGTTAGTGTGGACCAGTGATGTCACTGGTCCACACTTTAACACTCAATAACTGTCAAATGAAATGACAGACTTCAAAACAGTTTACAGTTTTCTGATATACTACTGATGTTCTAATGATACAAAGCTGGTTGAAAATGGGCAGAGTGTTCCTTTAAGCAGCCTTGTGAATCCCGGAACCCATTGGGGTTTATGGAGAGTGTTGAAAATGGGCAGTCAGCAGATCTGAGTGAATCTCCCAGGTGTGAATGTGTTTGGCTGTGTGATTGTGAGGCAGGTGTGAATGTGTTTTGCTGTGTGATTGTGAAGCAGGTGTGAATGTGTTTGGCTGTGTGATTGTGAGGCAGGTGTGAATGTGTTTTGCTGTGTGATTGTGAAGCAGGTGTGAATGTGTTTGGCTGTGTGATTGTGAAGCAGGTGTGAATGTGTTGGCTGTGTGATTGTGAAGCAGGTGTGAATGTGTTGGCTGTGTGATTGTGAAGCAGGTGTGAATGTGTTTGGCTCTGTGATTGTGAAGCAGGTGTGTATGTGTTTGGCTGTGTGATTGTGAGGCAGGTGTGAATGTGTTTGGCTGTGTGATTGTGAGGCAGGTGTGAATGTGTTTGGCTGTGTGATTGTGAAGCAGGTGTGAATGTGTTTGGCTGTGTGATTGTGAAGCAGGTGTGAATGTGTTTGGCTGTGTGATTGTGAAGCAGGTGTGAATGTGTTTGGCTGTGTGATTGTGAGGCAGGTGTGAATGTGTTTGGCTGTGTGATTGTGAAGCAGGTGTGAATGTGTTTGGCTGTATGATTGTGAGGCAGGTGTGAATGTGTTTGGCTGTGTGATTGTGAAGCAGGTGTGAATGTGTTTTGCTGTGTGATTGTGAAGCAGGTGTGAATGTGTTTGGCTCTGTGATTGTGAAGCAGGTGGATATGTGTTTTGCTGTGTGATTGTGAAGCAGGTGTGAATGTGTTTGGCTGTGTGATTGTGAAGCAGGTGTGAATGTGTTTGGCTGTGTGATTGTGAAGCAGGTGGATATGTGTTTTGCTGTGTGATTGTGAGGCAGGTGTGAATGTGTTTGGCTGTGTGATTGTGAAGCAGGTGTGAATGTGTTTGGCTGTGTGATTGTGAGGCAGGTGTGAATGTGTTTTGCTGTGTGATTGTGAAGCAGGTGTGAATGTGTGTTTGGCTGTGTGATTGTGAAGCAGGTGTGAATGTGTTTGGCTGTGTGATTGTGAGGCAGGTGTGAATGTGTTTGGCTGTGTGATTGTGAGGCAGGTGTGAATGTGTTTTGCTGTGTGATTGTGAAGCAGGTGTGAATGTGTTTGGCTGTGTGATTGTGAAGCAGGTGTGAATGTGTTTGGCTGTGTGATTGTGAAGCAGGTGTGAATGTGTGTTTGGCTGTGTGATTGTGAAGCAGGTGTGAATGTGTTTGGCTGTGTGATTGTGAGGCAGGTGTGAATGTGTTTGGCTGTGTGATTGTGAAGCAGGTGTGAATGTGTTTGGCTGTGTGATTGTGAAGCAGGTGTGAATGTGTTCGCCTGTGTGATTGTGAAGCAGGTGTGAATGTGTTTGGCTGTGTGATTGTGAGGCAGGTGTGAATGTGTTTTGCTGTGTGATTGTGAAGCAGGTGTGAATGTGTTTGGCTGTGTGATTGTGAAGCAGGTGTGAATGTGTTTTGCTGTGTGATTGTGAAGCAGGTGTGAATGTGTTTTGCTGTGTGATTGTGAAGCAGGTGTGAATGTGTTTGGCTGTGTGATTGTGAAGCAGGTGTGAATGTGTTTTGCTGTGTGATTGTGAAGCAGGTGTGAATGTGTTTGGCTGTGTGATTGTGAAGCAGGTGTGAATGTGTTTGGCTGTGTGATTGTGAAGCAGGTGTGAATGTGTTTGGCTGTGTGATTGTGAAGCAGGTGTGAATGTGTCTGGCTGTGTGATTGTGAAGCAGGTGTGAATGTGTTTGGCTGTGTGATTGTGAAGCAGGTGTGAATGTGTTTGGCTGTGTGATTGTGAAGCAGGTGTGAATGTGTTTGGCTGTGTGATTGTGAAGCAGGTGTGAATGTGTTTGCCTGTGTGATTGTGAAGCAGGTGTGAATGTGTTTGGCTGTGTGATTGTGAAGCAGGTGTGAATGTGTTTGGCTGTGTGATTGTGAAGCAGGTGTAAATGTGTTTGGCTGTGTGATTGTGAGGCAGGTGTGAATGTGTTTGCCTGTGTGATTGTGAAGCAGGTGTGAATGTGTTTGGCTGTGTGATTGTGAAGCAGGTGTGAATGTGTTTGGCTGTGTGATTGTGAAGCAGGTGTGAATGTGTTTGCCTGTGTGATTGTGAAGCAGGTGTGAATGTGTTTGGCTGTCTGATTGTGAAGCAGGTGTGAATGTGTTTGGCTGTGTGATTGTGAAGCAGGTGTAAATGTGTTTGGCTGTGTGATTGTGAGGCAGGTGTGAATGTGTTTGCCTGTGTGATTGTGAAGCAGGTGTGAATGTGTTTGGCTGTGTGATTGTGAAGCAGGTGTGAATGTGTTTGGCTGTATGATTGTGAAGCAGGTGTGAATGTGTTTGGCTGTGTGATTGTGAAGCAGGTGTGAATGTGTTTTGCTGTGTGATTGTGAAGCAGGTGTGAATGTGTTTGGCTGTGTGATTGTGAAGCAGGTGTGAATGTGTTTGGCTGTGTGATTGTGAAGCAGGTGTGAATGTGTTTGGCTGTGTGATTGTGAAGCAGGTGTGAATGTGTTTTGCTGTGTGATTGTGAAGCAGGTGTGAATGTGTTTGGCTGTGTGATTGTGAAGCAGGTGTGAATGTGTTTGGCTGTGTGATTGTGAGGCAGGTGTGAATGTGTTTGCCTGTGTGATTGTGAAGCAGGTGTGAATGTGTTTGGCTCTGTGATTGTGAAGCAGGTGTGTATGTGTTTGGCTGTGTGATTGTGAGGCAGGTGTGAATGTGTTTGCCTGTGTGATTGTGAAGCAGGTGTGAATGTGTTTGGCTGTGTGATTGTGAGGCAGGTGTGAATGTGTTTGGCTGTGTGATTGTGAAGCAGGTGTGAATGTGTTTGGCTGTGTGATTGTGAGGCAGGTGTGAATGTGTTTGGCTGTGTGATTGTGAGGCAGGTGTGAATGTGTTTAGCTGTGTGATTGTGAGGCAGGTGTGAATGTGTTTGGCTGTGTGATTGTGAAGCAGGTGTGAATGTGTTTGGCTGTGTGATTGTGAGGCAGGTGTGAATGTGTTTAGCTGTGTGATTGTGAGGCAGGTGTGAATGTGTCTGGCTGTGTGATTGTGAAGCAGGTGTGAATGTGTCTGGCTGTGTGATTGTGAAGCAGGTGTGAATGTGTCTGGCTGTGTGATTGTGAAGCAGGTGTGAATGTGTTTGGCTGTGTGATTGTGAAGCAGGTGTGAATGTGTTTGGCTGTGTGATTGTGAAGCAGGTGTGAATGTGTTTGGCTGTTTGATTGTGAAGCAGGTGTGAATGTGTTTGGCTGTGTGATTGTGAAACAGGTGTGAATGTGTTTGGCTGTGTGATTGTGAGGCAGGTGTGAACGTGTTTTGCTGTGTGATTGTGAAGCAGGGCCATATGCTTGCTTAGTCAAAGCCTTCTGTGGCAGAACAAATGTTAGAAAAACTCTCACAGCTGCTTTCCTGGGTTGATGGAGCCCCTGTCGATCTCACGGTCAAACTCTGTGCGGAGGTCCTCCAGCGAGCCATCGTCTCCGAAGGCGCCCCACTCCGTGTTGACGCACATGCGGCCCTCATCTCCCTCCACCAGGTCGATGTGACGCAGCTCCTCCATGTAGGAGGCGTTGGTTCCCGTACCTGTGACCGTTCAGAGACACATGACACCTGAGCTATGAGACATGGTTACCTGAGACTTGATGCATGAGGAGAAAACTTGGCACTTGACTTGACTTGGGTTCTGCTGACTTGGGACTTGACTTTGACTTGTACTTTGAGGATTTGAAAAGGCTTCTAAAAGGCCGTGTGTCCATCTAGCGTCTTTTTCCGACCGTTAAAGGGCATGGTGCAGGTTGGAGACCACATTGCATTAATATGTGGAAGGGGTATATAGCAATGGGATTTGGGGGAAAAAAACTTTTTTTCAATCACACATAGCTGCGTTTAGACTAGTTTTTGTAACCAGCAGGGGGCACTAGTCCATTTCATGGACCTACCTTTTGTGATGTCACAGGGATGCAAAATAGTCACCTTTAGGTGACAGTCACATTTTTCAGCCCAAAATATGAGGATTTCTGAGTGGTTTACTGGTTTTATGTCTGCCCTGGTATCTGTCACCTTTTTTCACTCTCCATGACTTTGCATCCCTGTGTCAGCCCCAGCAGAACATTCTCCTCTTGTGATGTCACTCCTGTTGTTATGTCACACGCCCATTTATAAAATGCCACCTTTTCCTCCATATTTATACCCTGGGGGCCTGTGGGGGGGAGGGGGGGATCTTTGTATTTTTGGAGTGTTTTCACTGTAATCATGAGCCCAAAATGTAAATTCAGATGTTTTTTTAACCTGCACCATCCTCTTTAAACGCTGGAAGTACGCTGGGAAGCGCTGATCTCAGCGCACAATATAACAAGGAAGCAGTCTGAAACTAACGTTAGTTCAGTGCGGTAGTAGCTTGATAGCTGACAGCTAACATTAGCAAACAACACACATACAGTGATTTAGCTCAACACTCACCAGAAATATTAAGTGTCTAGCCAATCTGCTCCCACAATTGAGCCTTTCTGTCTCTGTTTGCGGTAGTTTCTCCATATGATTAGTTGCTAGAAAAGGAGCACCCGACACCAGCGTCTTTCTGAAAAGTTAAAATATTTTCAGCTGGAAGCGCTGGGAGTCGGGCGCACAAAAACGCCGGAGCGCTCTGAAAATCGACGTTGGCGCTGCGCACTTTCTCTAGACGTCCGTGTGCGCCCGCATACGCTCTCCCCCCATTGGAAACAACTGAAAATAGACGCCGGAGCTGATGAAGAGACGCTAGGTGGACACAGGCCCTAAAGTCTTGACTTGAGATCTTGTGTTTGTGTTAATGACTTAAGGTCCTTACACACCGAGCATGTATTTTTCGTGCGATTAATTCGCACGTCAATAATATTTTCCGAACCTATATCAGTCAATGCAACCGTGCATACCAACGGCGAAGTTTCGCCCAGCGTTATTGCGGTGTTTATTTTTTCGAAACACGGTTGATTTTTCAGAAATTCGCTTCCGACGTGTACACATCTGTGGCTGTGATTGACAGGTGGGTCAAAACTCGCATCGCAATTTCGTGCCGTATATTCGCATCGCTCTTGATGTGTAAGGACCTTTTAGATTGAAAGTGATGAGATTTGTGGACAGCAGATAACTGAATTTAAATTGTTTTCTGAAGTTGTATGGAATGATTGAATTTATTGAACTTTAAGCTTATTATAGACATCAAACGCATGATACTTTTACCAAGTTTTTAAAACATTGCATTGAAAAGTGCTAGATATTTAGTTTTCTTTAAAGCAGGACTAAACCCCAAAACACTTTTTCAGCTTTTAACCAATATAATTTATATGGCTTTTGTGGTGGTGTGTGAAGAATTCTGGTCAACATTTCCAAACTGATAATATTCTACAAACTTAATCTTTTTCAGCCGCATAAGTACCCTCTATGGGCTTTTTGGGGGGGCCTCAAATGAATGGACGATTTGGTACATCGTTACGTCACGGTGGTATTTGCTTTATTTTATGCAGCGAGCCGTTCGGGTGCTGGGATAACGTAATGCATTATGGGTAATCGAGTACTGTGGCTAATGCTAGCGGCTAACGTTAGTTACTTTACATGGCAGTAAAATGCCACTGAATGACCAAATTGACTTTTAACCATTTTGAGTAACACCGTGTCCATACGGACCATCAGTGTTGGTTAGTTGTTTATAACGTGGCTATATTTATAACGTTCTCTATCTCTGATACACTGCAAATACTGCCTGTCATGCAAAAAAAAAGAAAGAGGGATTGGGAGGCGGGCCATAGCGTCTCTGTCGATGATTTGATTTGACAGTTCTAGGCCCTGGTGTTGGCGTTGGCCAATCCTGGCGTGTTCCGCCCTCAAATCGAGTGTGTTCTGGCACTAAGCGAGTGTGTTCCAACAACCAGGCTCTCTGAGGCACGAGCAACTTACGACTTAGGAGCAGTGTGGTAAATACAATATTCCTGGAATGTGAGTTTAACGAACCAGTTAGATGTCCTCTGCATTCTACATCAAATGAAGACATTACTGTTTGTTTTATTTTGTATGTTACATACTTATTGGCCAAGTAAGAGAGACTATAGGTGGCCATCTTGCCTGCAGAATTTTTAAATCAAGTAGAATACCGTTTTGCCAGAAATGTGGGGGTTTAGTCCCCCTTTAACACATTCACTGCCAGCCATTTTTCAATACTGTAGTTAGCTTCTGCCAAGGGTTTTTTTTTAGGATTTTGGCTCATCTTTCAAGAGCCGAGGATTCGTTTCTGTTAGGATTTTGTGAACACATAATATCTCAAAATAACTAATAGAATGTGTGCTTTCTCTGTCTAAAAGAGTTAGTTTGTAGAGTTAGTAGTTATGTAAGCATTAGCAGTTGAATACAGCATGGTTTCAGCGTCAGAAAAAATATTCAGAGATAAACGGCTTTTTGTGAAATTCGATAGAACAGTCACTTTAACCATTCATTTTTGGCATCAGTAAGACCTAAACAATAGTTTTGAACAGTAATTTCCTCCATAACAGCAGGAAACTCCCCTCTGCTTCCAACTCCTCCCTCCGTGGGCGTTCTTCTTGGCTGCAGCGGCGGCCGTGTCACAAGCTTGTCACCAGTCTCACTGCTTTGCTGCTGCTGCTGTCCTGTGCCTGTCTGAGCGCTGTGCCTGTCTGAGCGGCCGCTCTTTGAGGAAGTCTGGTTGGACTCGCTCGCTTCTTGGAGTTTTGGTTGAGAGCTTTGATGAAGCTTTTGCGATTCTGGTCATATTTATGCTGCGTGTTTCAAAGTGTGTTCCATCCGTGATCTATTATGCAAATTTGCAATCCCGCACTGCCAGCAATCAGCGCGAAAACGAAAGCGTTTTCGCCAATCCATTTTCATGAGAATGGCTTCGTCACACTGCTTTTTGCTTGCCTTCCTCCTTCCTTGTCGCCACTTAGTGGGTCGGTGGAATGGGTTGTACACGTTGTACACGTCCAATACTTATAAAAGAGATGTAAAAGGGTTAGATGCACATCCCACCGTCAAAAAAAAAAAATCGATTCTGAAAACGTGTTAACACATTGAGTGCCAGCCATTTTTTCAATCCTGTAGGTAAGTTGTGCCAGGTTTTTTTTTGAGGATTCTGGCTCATTTTACAACAGCCGAGGATTCTTTTCTGTTAAGACTTCGTGAACACCAATCATCTAAAAATAACTAATAGAATGTGTGCTTTCTCTGTCTAAAAGAGTTAGTTTGCAGAGTTAGTAGTTATGTAGATATTAGCCGTTGAGTACAGCATGGTTTTAGCGTATGAGACAGCAAGCTGAGATAATCGCAGTTTTGTGAAATTCAGCAGAACAGTCACCTGCCTGTGATTGTGGGTGCCTTTGGGCGAGTCTGTATACTGTATTGTGTGTGTGTGTGTGTGTGTGTGTGTGTGTGTGTGTGTGTGTGTGTGTGTGTGTGTGTTCGCGCGTTGCTCCGCGGCTCTGGGGGGAGGGGATCTCTGTCCGTTCTGTGTGTGTGTCTCCGGGCTCCTCCCTCCGTCTGTGCTGCTGGGAGTTTGCAGCGAGTTGAGCAGCCTCTCCCTGGCAGCGAGTGTGGATAGGTCTCACTGTCTCTTGGGTTTGAGAGCCCCGATTAAGCCCCGTGCGACTCTAGGCTTTATGCTGCTCACCCAGTCCATTTCTGGAACCCCCCACCGCAGCAGCGCGAAGCGTCCCCGCCTACAGTATGAGAATGAGGCTCGTTCGTTTCTGACTGTAAAATCGCCAAGCCATTTCCGCGGGAGGCGGCTGCTTTTGGTCCACGGGTCCCGTGGCTGTGGCTTTCTCTCTGTCTCTGTCGCCACTTAGTGGTCGGTAAAATAGATTATACACATTCTCTTGCTCCAATAGTTATCTCGAAGATGTAAAAGGGGTTGATTGATGTCCCACCGTCAAAAAAAAAAAATGTTTATGTAAGACGAGTTAGCTCGTCCTTGGCACTCAAGCGCTGGATTATGTAAGACGAGTTAGGTCGTCCTTGGCACTCAATGTGTTAACACGTCGTTGGCAGTCAACAGCGGGATTCTGAAAACGTGTTAACACGTCGTTGGCAGTGAACGTGTTAAGATGAGTTAAGTTATCCTTTATTTATCCCCATGGGGAAATTCATCCTCTGCATTTGACCCATCCTCTACTAGGAACCTTCCTAGAACTAGGAGCAGTGGGCAGCCGCAGTGCAGCGCCCGGGGACCAACTCCAGTTCTTTTACCAGTGCCTTGGTCAGGGACACTGACAGGAGTATTAACCCTAACATACATGTCTTTGATGGTGGGAGGAAACCGGAGCACCCGGAGAAAACCCACACGAACACGGGGAGAACATGCAAACTCCACACAGAAAGGACCTGGGACGGACCGGGGTTCGAACCCGGGACCTTCTTGCTGTGAGGCAACAGTGCTAACCACTGAGCCACCGTGCCGTCAAAAGATACTGGATTCTTGATTTCCTTGATGAGGTAGAGGAGCACAGTCTTATTTAATCACTGTGTGCTTGCATGTGTGTGTGTATGTATGTATTATATATATATATATATATATATATATATATATATATATATATATATATATATATATGTATATATATGTATATATATATTTCCCCTTCCGATCTTTGTTTTTACCTATGATGATTCCCACTTCACAACGCTGATCATCAAACCCACAGGTCATCATTGTGCCGACTGTGTCGTTCACCACAGCCATGATGTCAGCCTCATAGTCCTGAAAACACAGGAGGACTTTTAACTGAAAACACAGGAGGACTTTTAACTGAAAACACGGGAGGACTTTTAACTGAAAACACGGGAGGACTTTTAACTGAAAACACAGGAGGACTTTTAACAGAAAACACAGGAGGACTTTTAACTGAAAACACGGGAGGACTTTTAACTGAAAACACGGGAGGACTTTTAACTGAAAACACAGGAGGACTTTTAACTGAAAACACAGGAGGACTTTTAACTGAAAACACGGGAGGACTTTTAACTGAAAACACAGAAGGACTTTTGACTGAAAGCATGGGAGGACTTTTAACTGAAAACACAGGAGGACTTTTAGCTGAAAACACAGGGGGACTTTCAACTGAACACATGGGATGACTTTTAACTGAAAACATGGGATGACTTTTAACTGAAAACACTGAGGACTTTTAACTGCAAACACGGAGGACTTTTAACTGAAAACACAGGAGGACTTAACTGAAAACACAGGAGGACTTTTAACTGAAAACACAGGAGGACTTAACTGAAAACACGAGAGGACTTTTAACTGAAAACATGGGAGGACTTTTTTTCCTGAAAACAGAGGACTTTTAGCTAAAACGTGGGGGACTTTTAACTGAAAACACGGGAGGACTTTTAACTGAAAACACAGGAGGACCACTGAAAACACGGGAGGACTTTTAACTGAAAACATGGGAGGACTTTTAACTGAAAACACGGGAGGACACACAGGAGGACTTTTAGCTGAAAACACGGGAGGACTTTTAACTGAAAACATAGGACGTTTGACTGAAAACACGGGACTTTTAACTGAACACACGGGGGACTTTTAACTGAAAACTCGGGAGGACTTTTAACTGAAAACTCGGGAGGACTTTTAACTGAAAACACGGGATGACTTTTAACTGAAAACGCAGAAAACATGGGAGGACTTTTAACTGAAAACACGAGAGGACTTTTAACTGAAAACACGGGAGGACTTTTAACTGAAAACACAGGAGAACTTTTAACTGAAAACACGGGATGACTTTTAACACATTGAATGCCAGCCATGTTTTCATTCCTGTAGGTAAGTTGTGCCAGGGGTGTTTTTGACGATTCTGGCTCATTTTACAACAGCCGAGGATTCTTTTCTGTTAAGAATTCATGAACACCAATCATCTAAAAATAACTAATAGAATGTGTGCTTTCTCTGTCTAAAAGAGTTAGTTTGCAGAGTTAGTAGTTATGTAGATATTAGCCGTTGAGTACAGCATGGTTTCAGCGTCTGGAAATTTATTCAGAGATAAATGGCTTTTTGTGAAACAGTCACTTTAACCATTCATTTTTGGCATCAGTAAGACCGTCAGACATTCTAAACAATAGTTTTGAACAGTAATTTCCTCCATAACAACAGGAAACACCCCTCTCATTCAAACTCCTCCCTCCGTGTGTCTTTTCCTCCTGGCTGTACAGCGGGCGTGTCAGAAGCGCTTTTGCTGCTGCCTGCCTGTGTGCCTGTCTGCCTGCTTGCCTGCGTGCGGACGCTCCTTGTGCGAGTCAAGATGGGCCGGGGAATGCGTGGGCGATGGGCAGATGTTGATTCTGGCCTTTCTGAGGTGTTTCAAAGTGTGTTTCACCTATGATCTATTTTGCAAATCGCTCTCCGCTCTCTGTGTGCTGCTGCCGGTGCGCGGCCGCTCTCAGGCAAGACAAGTCTTGAATGGATTACTGTGAAATCGCCACGGCATTTCCTTGAACGGCTTGGTCCCGCGGCAGTTTTTTCTTTGATTTCGGTCGTCTGGGGGAGCACTGTCAACACTTAGTGGGTCGGTAAAATAGATTATACACATTATCTTGCTCCAATAGTGATCTCGAAGATGTAAAAGTTGTTGATTGATGTACCACCGTCAAAAAAAAAAAATGTTTATCTAAGACGAGTTATTTCGGCTCTGGCACTTAAGCGTTGGATTATGTAAGACGAATTATTTCGGCTATGGCACTTAAGGTGTTAACTGAAACACGCTAAAAACATGGGATGACTTTTAACTTAAAACACGGGAGGACTGAAAGGTCCTTCACTTGAAATGTTCATCTGGAAGGGGTTAGGTTTAGGCAGGTGTGTGTGTGTGTGTGTTTTGAATGCATTTGCAATTGCTCAACTGTGATGTCACCCGAGAACATGCACATAATTGATAAAGCACAGCACCATGTCACTATACCACCATCTTTTGACTAGTAAAATAGTGAATGCAGCTGCTGGACATATACAGTATGTAGCCTATCACATAGAGTAGGTTAGTAAACTAGTTAAATTGAAGAGGGGAAAAAAGCTCACCCCTCTTTTCTTGATTGCCTTGTTCAGAAGCTTCACCACATCCATGCCTTCCACTCCACTGGCCTTGAACTTCTTGGTCCATGTCACCAAGACAGCCTGTAAAACAAGCTCTTTATAAGTCAAAACTCTGAGTTACAGATAGACAGACTTGGCAGCACGGACATTTCTGTCCATTGCTATTCCAGCCACAGCTTCAGTCTCCAGACAACACGTTTGTAACACTAACACTTCATGGTCGGACGTCAAAGCCCTTGCTGGCTGCGCCGTATCGGGCTACGCCACAGCTGGCGAGCCTGCGCCCCCGCCGGCATGCAGCTCCCCAAAGATTTGACTCGACACAGCTGACGTGAACAGTGCAAGTATACTATAATGTAGATGGTGAGCTAACAGAAATCACACAATTTGCTCATTTTGCTGGGGACTCCCCCCTGGTACCCCCTCATCAAGTTGACGTTCGAGTATGTAGGTCTAGCTGCCGCTGACAACGTCCTAAACTTGAGGCTACGTTGAAGCATGTTTCTCGCTTTACACCAAAATGCATGTATGGTACAATTCCATCAAAAGTAACTTTTATGCAAAAGTAAAACAAAAAAATTAAGGAAAAAAACAAGAAGAAAAAGCCCAGAAATTTTCTTTTGTTTTATAAGTTTTGAGTTCCAAAAATTAAGGAAAATGCATCAAGGCAAAATATTGGGTCTCTAACGTTCTCATGAAAAATGTAGACATAGGACCAGAAAGTAAAAGGACCAAAAAATGACCGCGACCCGCGACCATAACATTTCTCTCAACCATCTCAGGTCATGATGTCAAAAATGTCATTATCCTTGATCTCGGGAACTCATCACTCAAAACTCAAAATTGTGAAGAAAGTACAGTATTATGAAGTATCTACTTTTGCAGAATAACACCATGAAAGTTGATATTGGCACAGCTATACATACAAATTATGATGGTAATCTTATTTGATTGCGTACCTCGTTGAGTTTAGACTAATGATAATCTTATTGGATTGCCTACCTCATTGAGTTTGGACTAACGATAATCTTATTGGATTGCCTACCTCGTTGAGTTTGGACTAACGATAATCTTATTGGATTGCGTACCTCTTTGAGTTTAGACTAACGATAATCTTATTGGATTGCCTACCTCGTTGAGTTTAGACTAACGATAATCTTATTGGATTGCCTACCTCGTTGAGTTTGGACTAACGATAATCTTATTGGATTGCCTACCTCTTTGAGTTTAGACTAACGATAATCTTATTGGATTGCCTACCTCGTTGAGTTTAGACTAACGATAATCTTATTGGATTGCCTACCTCGTTGAGTTTAGACTAACGATAATCTTATTGGATTGCCTACCTCGTTGAGTTTAGACTAACGATAATCTTATTGGATTGCCTACCTCGTTGAGTTTGGACTAATGGTAATCTTATTTGATTGCCTACCTCATTGAGTTTGGACTAACGATAATCTTATTGGATTGCCTACCTCATTGAGTTTGGACTAACGATAATCTTATTGGATTGCCTACCTCGTTGAGTTTGGACTAACGATAATCTTATTGGATTGCCTACCTCGTTGAGTTTGGACTAACGATAATTTTATTGGATTGCCTACCTCGTTGAGTTTGGACTAACGATAATCTTATTGGATTATCGTCTCGTTGAGTTTAGACTAACGATAATCTTATTGGATTGCCTACCTCGTTGAGTTTGGACTAACGATAATCTTATTTGATTGCCTACCTCGTTGAGTTTGGACTAACGATAATCTTATTGGATTGCCTACCTCGTTGAGTTTGGAGTAACGATAATCTTATTGGATTGCCTACCTCGTTGAGTTTGGACTAACGATAATCTTATTGGATTGCCTACCTCGTTGAGTTTGGACTAACGGTAATCTTATTCGATTGCCTACCTCGTTGAGTTTGGACTAACGGTAATCTTATTCGATTGCCTACCTCGTTGAGTTTAGACTGGGCGCAGGGGAAGGAGAAGGTGAATCCTACAGGAAGCTTTTTGTCCTTGATCTTTTGCTTCTCCATGAAGTCGCCCAGACAGTCAGCAACATGGTCGAAGAGCTGCAGGGACAAAACACACTTTACACTGTAGAAGGGAACTTATCAAAACTATTGACCAACATCATATTAACATACGTTTGTCAAGTGTTACCAGTCATTATTGACACAAAAACATGTGATAATCCTTCACAACTACACTACCGGTCAGATGTTTGGGTACACCACATCCTCTGTTCATCTCCACATTAGCAAAGACTTTCAGCACTATGAAATAACCATTGACCTATATATAAATGGACCAACATAGCTCATTGACTTTGACACAGCAAAATTAAGCTCACTTCCGGATATTGTTTGATTTCGTTTGATTGGTTGAATGAATGAATGCTACACGGAAGTACGAGGGGAGGGGGCGGCTGCCCCTAGCGTCTGCCGGGGGAGTTTCCGAATTTGCTCTGTCTCCCTTATCGCCGCAATGCATTATGGGTAGTCAGCTACTTTGGCTAATGTAGCCGCTAACGCTACTTACTTTACATTGCAGTGAAACGGCACTGAATGACCAAATTGATTTAACTTTTAACCATTTCGAGTAACACTGTTTCCATACGGACCCCCAGCGTTGGTTAGTCGTTTATAACGTGACTCTATTTAAAACCTTATAACGTACTCCAGTTTCTGTGCTGAATCCAATGGTCTGAATGTCTGAATACAGAGACGGCTTAAGGCTTTATCTAACGGTATAAATAACGTTAAATGGTCCGCCATGTTATGGACGTTAGATGTATGGTATCTATATAGTTACGTGTGTCTACTAACATTATTAAAATATCATAAAGTAACGCTATTTTCTGATAATTTGCTCAACTATTACTTGCTACCTGATGCCTTGCGGCACATTGCTGCCTCTACCGGTCGGAAGTATTACTGTTCTTATTATCCGATGTTTGTCGTCAGTTTTCCTCGAAATGGGGCTATCATTTGGAAAACGGAGCGCGTTAGAGCATGAAAAAGACTTGAAATAGTTTTTTCAGACCATACACTAATTTGGAAAGTGTTTATTTAATACATAGACCGAGAGAGAAGTTGGCTCGTTTCCCATATGGTTGAATGGATGTTCCCGGGAGTGCTACACAAGCTGCGACCCCCACTGGCCATTTGAAAGAATATAATTTCCGCATAGGCGTCAAAAATAGGCAGGCTGAAATGCCCACTGGAAATAACACACAAATGGAATTAAGTGGTAAACAAGTCTAAAGTATCCTATATTTATATATATATATATATATATATATATATATATATATATATATATATATATATATATATATATATGTATATATATATATATTTATAAAACGGCTCTCTCAAATCAAGCAATCTGATTGGTTCACAGCCATTGTATAAATCCAGTAACCCACTCCAATAACCCATGGCCATGGGTTATTGAGTTGCCATGGCAATTACTAAAAGCCTTTGGTTACCTCAAATGACAATGTAGAAAAAACAAATGGCGGAGACAGCTGTCAGATCCTTGTGAATCGATCTTCGCTTATAACTTTACTAATACTTTGCAGAAAATTATGTTTTGTACAAGAATAGACGCAGGCTAATGTCTTCTTTGCAAAAAAAAGGCTGTTAACCCCGCATTTAACCCCGCATTTAACCCCGTAACGTTAGTTGGTGTCGGGCTTTCCAGAAAGCTCTCAGCTTCTCAGCAAGCGCTGAGAATGCAGTGCTGCGCTCGAGCTGCGTGTCGGGCTTTCCAGAAAGCTCTCAGCTTCTCAGCAAGCGCCAGGATTGGCCAATGTCAACTTCAGTCTCCAGAACGATCCAATCAAATCACCCGCACGTTCTTGCGGTCCCGCCTTACAGTAGTGTTTCAACTGACTCTACCAGAATGCCATGGCAGTCGGACTTATAGTATTACTATTATTATTATATTATCATACTTGGAAACCGTTTTATAAAAGCAATATAGCACCCGAGCTGCGTGTGTTGTGGCATATATCCCGCTGCTCAGCAGTTATCCCACTCGGCCTGCGGCCTCGTGGGATAACAGCTGATCAGCGGGATATATTTGCCACAACACACTGGCTCTCATGCTATATTGCTTAAATATATATATATATATATATATATATATATATATATATATACTGTATATATATGTATGTATATATATATACACTATTTTAGATTCTTTCAAGTAGCCGCCCTTTGCCTTTGTGAAGGCAAAGGCTTTGGAATGAAATTCATAAATTCAATATTGTCTAAGTGACTAATTTCAAACTTTCAAGACTTCGATCAAAATGGCTTGAAGAGAATGCAAGATTGACTTTAACAGCCACAGTAAGTAATCAGATTACAAACGAGGAAGTGCAAGTATGCAGCGATCACATCAATAGTAGAAGCTGAAGCAATACAGAAAAACAATCTCAAATGATGAAGTGCACCCCCCCCCCCCCCCCCCCCCCCCACACTATTTTAGTGTCCGGTACTGAGCTGAATGAAAAGCATAGAACAGTGGTCTTCGAACCTTTTCCCGTCAACCACCCCTAAACTGGCACAAATTATAGACCACGGACCCCCATTTGATACTATTTTGTCCCAGGCTCCCCCATCTGATAAGATCTTTGCTTTTAGATGTTTTGTTACAGAAAGCATATGAAACCCAGGACCATAATAGTCATTATTCATTATGTCATTGTGTTATTTAGGGATGGATTTATAGTGAAAATTAATTATTCCCCTTTTTTGCTGTGGTCCCCCCGGAACCCCCTCATGTTCCCCTGCGGGCCCCGGACCCCGCTTTGAGAACCACTCATAGAACATTCAGTCAGGTGAGTCCAGAGTGTGGACTGGTCGTGTATTACTACACAAAAATATACAATTATTGCATTTAATAAGGCAGTGGTTCCCATACTGGGGTACATGTACCCCTAGGGCAGGGATGGGCAACTTTGATGATAGAGAGGGCCACAAAAAAATTGTCCTCGCTACCAGAGGGCCAGATTGTGACCGTGCACTTCCACCAGTAGCCTACTGTAACACCATCACTCCCAATTATAGCTACTAATTTGATGAAAAATACCAACCAACATTTATATTTTTCATATTCAAATTTAGTAATTCTTCCATTCAGATGGCACCAGAAACTTTGCTCTAGCTTTAAAACAGCCCGCTACAGCAATTTGATGGGGTACATCCAAATATGGGATATTAATCAGATTAGTAATGTTGCGCAATGTGCATCCTGGATATAGTTTGTTACAATAGCGTTAGCTCAAATGCTAACGTTAAACAGTATGTGGGGATGGACAATGCTAACGCCATTAGCGCGGTTCTACAGTAAAATAAAAACACAGATTTTGGTGGTCTAACCTAACCAAAAACGTCCGCCTTGTAAAAAAAATAAAAATAATAATTGACCCAGGGGCCACACTTGAGTGAGGTCGGGGGCCGCATGTGGCCCGCGGGCTGCCAGTTGCCCACCCCTGCAATAGTGGTATGTGGAGCTATTACAGGGGGTAGCCTACTGGAGAGAAAGGAGAAAATGGAACAATGTAAGAATGACTCATGAAAATGGATCAAACGTCAAAATAAATCTGCTCAGGAGGCAATAATTGCAACTCTTTCATTCCATTTCTTATTTTGTAATGTTATATTCTTCAAAAGGTGGGTTATCATTCATTCACTGCATCAGATGCTATAGTTTTCTCTTGCCGTTTTCTAAGCAAAATGTTGTAGTCGGGTCAAGGAGGTGCTTGGATTCAGAAATCAGGGAAAGGCAAAAAAGTTTGAGAATCACTGTCATAAGGAAATAAAAGTGATCTGTTGTTCAGGGAACTGAGCAAACGGAAGATTTCAGCTGCACTTGGTAAACACTCCATACAGAAACGTGTAGGCTGTGGGCCGAAGTGCATTGGATTCAAAATGTTTCAACCGAATCACAATCGGCCTTGTCACGGGCAGTGCTGCTCGTGGATCGGGTTACTTCTCTGTCCAGCTGTCCCCTCTACATTTCATAAATCAGCATCTGTCTTTGGTCTTTTGTTTGCGCGGCGCGCTCTAAACCAATCACACGCTCCCAGACAGGCTAATGTTTTGGTTATCGCGTTACGCTGCGACTGCCGGCTGTTGTGCTGGGGGCTCAGAGGGGTCAGCGTGCGTCCTGACGTCATTAGTCTCAGCGTTATCCAAGAGCCCATTTTACAACCGATCGATCCTTAAAAGACACCGGGCTCCGTATTGGGGGCAAACAAAAACAGGAAGTATCTTGCAATGGGGGAAAAAAATAATCGAGTATCCTATTTCAAATAATACTTTCCGAGTGTTCGGGAATTGTACAACATCAGGACAATTCAGATAGGGTCTGGTATGTTAGTTAGTTTGTTTTTAGTACGCACCCAAGAAGGCTAAAATAGAGCAAAAATAAACTCTTTCGAAAAATATGACACGGGTCTCATAACGGGGCACCACTGCACTTTTATTATCATATGTTGTATGTTGTATGTTTGTTGTTGTTTTTTTTGCATATCTGCTTTATCGGACAGTGGAGAGAGATATGAACGATGGAAGGGATAAAGGGGGATGACCAGCTCAGTCATGAAGCCGAATAGACCCTTTTCACGGAGGCCATTTTGTGTCGAAAAGGCAGAATAAACACAGGTGCAAGCCAAACACTAATGAGGGTTTCCAAATTCCAATCATGGACGTTGGAAACCCTCATTAGTGTTTACCCTGCCTTCTTGACACAAAATGGCCCCCGTGAGAAGGGTCTATTGGAACCCAGGACGTCACACAGGGGCGTCGTGGTGAGGGGGGAGAGTGGGACTGACTAGCCAGGGCCCCAGTGTGGGGATGGCCCTCAACAAGCCTGGAACAGTGACCGCCCACTTTTTCTCAGCTCCCGTTCCATCTAGTCTGGAGCCGTTAGCGAGGCTTCGGGACCTGGCGGTGGTGCCAATGTGCAATGGCAGGAACGGGAATCCGGTTACCCGGATACGTGTGCACCAGAAAAATCTTCCGTGTAGCTAACATTAGTTAGCTAGAGCCTGATAGCACGAGGCGACTAAAAAGTTACATAGTACATAAAACAAAACATTGATGTAGAGGTCTTCACGGGTCCAAAATCCCGGACCCCGGACCCTAATGGACCCGGGGAATTTGTGCCCGAACCCGTAATGGACCCGTCTATTATTAGAAGTCTGAGACCCGGTCCCGTTCAGAACCGATAAATGTCGGACCCGGACCCGGAGTGGACCCGTCTATTATTAGAAATCTGAGACCCGCCCCCGTTCAGATCCGAGAAATACCGAGGCAGAGACTAGTGGTGTCGACGTCAAAGTTGCTTGTTAACTGCTACAAGTTGTATATCAAATTAAACTTTGTGCATCTTTATTAACTAACGTTATAGCATTCTCCCCTGGTTGATGCTGCTACCTGTTAACGCTAGTTAGATAGTACAGTCAGTGGCAGTCTCAGTCTGCTACCGCCGTTCCTTCGCCCAAAAACACACACAACAGCGCTAGAAACAATCACATACATGTTGTGACTTGTGTACTCACCATGCGATCATCGAATAGTAATCCAAAAGTACGGGAAACAGTAATCTTCAATTAAATCCATAGCGAGAGGAACCAACAAGAGGCTTACCTCTCTGCAACGAAAATCACTTCCTCGTTTACCTGAGGCGCATGTGTGCGCATGTGTCCGCATGTGGTCACATGCGCTTCATGTAAACGAGGAAGTCATTTTCATTGCAGATGGGAACGCTCTTTGCTAGTTATTTTCTCTATGGATTTACTTGCAGTTTGTGACAACAAGCCTCACGTGTGCTGTTTTGATGCGTTTCTCTCGTGATCAGCGCTGATCGCCGGGTCCACTCGGGTCTTATTGGACCCGGCATTTCACTCTCAGAGCCCCGAGACCCGTGACAATCGCTACCGGAACCGACCCAGACCCGGAGTCACTTCTTTTGAATGGACCCAGACCCGGCCGGGTCCGGGTCGGAATCTCGTGTATTCGGGGGGTCGGGCATACCCGAAGACCTCTACATTGATGCAATATGGCATTTGTGGCGACTAGTTAGCCTACACAACTTGAATCGGTGTTTCAACGGGGGAACAATAAAAATGTGGCACATATCCGGTTTACATGTTGCGGTTCCGGCGTCTAGGGCGGAAAGAGGAAAGAGGTGTAATTCACAAAATGAATTGAATGAACACTTCTCCTCGGGAAGATTCCCTCCTCGGCAATCGAAAATATATTTTTCCCGCTTTTTCTTTTTTGTTTTTGCGCCAAGTGAAATGTTTTATGGTCACTCATGATTCAGTAACTGGCTGGTTGGCTTGGTTGCAGGCTTAAAACTCTTTATAGAAGGATTTCTTTTTTCGAAGCGTCTATGGAGAAAATGAATCGGGGGATTCTCTGATGGAACGGGAGCTGAGAAAAAGGTGGGCGGTCACTGTTCCAGGTAATTCCCTGGAATGCGAGACTTAACGAGCCAGTTACATGGCGTTGCATTCTTAGACATTGCCGTTTGCTTTTATTTGGTATGTTACATACAATTGGCTAAATTATTAGTTCATTCAGAGTTAGATGATATTGGAGCAGAGCAGCCATTTTTTTTTTTTTTTTTTTTTTTGCCGGGAAGTCGTCACACGACCACACAACCGGGTCAAATGGGCGTGGCTACATAAGGTGAATAAGGTCCAGAATTTTGTACACTGAGGTTTTTACCTGTGTGCCACTCCCATGGATGATGTCATCAGGCACCTGGCTTTACACTGAGGCTTTTACCTGTGTCCCACTTAAGCGCAAATTATGCTCGAGCGAAATCGCCTGCTCGGCGGTGGGTGCGTGCAGCTCCTCGAAAATGTGACTCTGCGGCGTCAACGCGGACGTGACGTGACCAGCACGAGAGCTGTGATTGGACGTACTTGTTGTGCTCAAGTGCAGTGCTTGTCCCTCATCTAGCAAAGTATTATGCAGGCTCACCGGAATAAGTTTTGAAATGGAGGGACAATAAAATGTCCCCCCACCGACATGATTGCAAGTTCTTGGTAAACAACACGATAGCGTCATATGTAATGGACATGAGTGTAGCCACCTAGTGTTTTTGAGGTGTACCGCAGCCAACGCGCCGAGTTAACGTTCGAGTATGCAGAGTCTCGCTGTCGCCGCTCGGCTGACTCCTGTATTTGATCATCGATTAATCGTTTTGAGTACCATTTTAAGAGAAAAGGTCTAAATTCTCTGATTCCAGCTTCTTAAATGTGAATATTTTCTGGTTTCTTTACTCCTGTATGACAGTAAACTGATATTATCTTTGAGTTGTGGACAAAACAAGACATTTGAGGGCGTCATCTTGGGCTTTGGGAAACACTGATCGTCATTTGCTACCGACATTTTATAGACCAAACAACTAATCGATTAATCATGAAAATAATAGTTAGTTGCAGTCCTAGTCCCATTACATTACATTACGTCATTTGGCAGACGCTTTTATCCAAAGCAACTTACAATAACACATTTGTGTCAGCAATAGAGCAATCAACTATGCAACACAGTCTGTGACAACTACAACTTCTGAAGGAATAGTGGTAAAGTTTAGTTGTTGTTGTTGTTTTTTGAGAGAGAGAGAGAGAGAGAGAGAGAGATGTTAGTTCAAGAGGGGCCCAGATGGAGCCTGAAAAGGTGTGTTTTAAGTTTTTGCCGAAATATTGGCAGTGAAGCGGCCGTCCTCACCATAGGAGGGAGCTCATTCCACCATTGCGGTGCCAGGGTTGGTTCTGACTCTGGGATCCACTCTCGTGGATGATGTCATCAGGCGTCTCATAGACCTGGCTCTACACTAAGGTTTTTTACCTGTGTCCCACTCCCGTGGATGATGTCATCAGGCGTCTCATAGACCTGGCTCTCCATCTGCACCGGCTGCTTCTTGTCGTGCGTCACCTTGACCCGTAGGATCCGGAAGTTGGACCCGCCCAGGTCCAGAGCGATGAAGTCCCCCTTTTCTGTCAGCACAAAACAAACAGACAGAGTGGGAATCCACCAGTCTCCATCTATGTCTGTGCACTGCACCTCCCAACAGATCACCTGTCAATCAAACAGTGTGATTATCTTCACCGAATCACAGCAGTGCCCATATTATCCAACAACCGCACTCCCTCTCGTGTGATATTGCTTAATTATATTATTTTCTTTTTATATATTTAAGCAATTTGCCACAACACACTGGCTCTCATGCTATGAGAGCCAGTGTGTTGTGGCAAATATATCCCGCTGATCAGCTGTTATCCCACGAGGCCGCAGGCCGAGTGGGATAACTGCTGAGCAGCGGGATATATGCCACAACACACGCAGCTCGAGTGCTATATTGCTTTTATAAAACGGTTTCCAAGTATGATAATATAATAATAATAATAATAATGTAGCGACCCAGAGTTGACATGTCTGTGGGGATTACGACGTTACGTGAAGGCAGCATACGAGACGGGGTTTGTGGCACTTCCTGGCTCGTGGGGAGGGAGAGTCTGAAGATACGAGGAAGCCGACTGGACGTGTGTGTAGCCAGGAGCTGTGTGTGTGTAGCTAGGAGCTATGAGGTGAACCGTGAATAAAGCCTGTACCAAGTATTGCCTCTTCTCCTCCTCACTTAACGGTCCCGGGAGCGGGCTGTTACAATACTATAAGTCCGACTGGCATGTCATTCTGATAGAGTCAGTTGAAACACTACTGTAAGGCGGGACCTCTAGCAAGAAGATAGACGTGCGGGTGATTTGATTGGATCGTTCTGGAGACTGAAGTTGACATTGGCCAATCCTGGTGCTTGCTGAGAAGCTGAGAGCTTTCTGCAAAGCCCGGCACGCAGCTCGAGCGCAGCACTGCATTCTCAGCGCTTGCTGAGAAGCTGAGAGCTTTCTGCAAAGCCCGACACCAACTAACGTTACGGGGTTAAATGCGGGGTTAACAGCCTTTTTTTTGCAAAGAAGACATTAGCCCGCGTCTATTCTTGTACAAAACATAATTTTCTGCGAAGTATTAGTAAAGTTATAAGCGAAGATCGATTCACAAGGATCTGACGGCTGTCTCCGCCATTTGTTTTTTCTACATTGTCATTTGAGGTATTCAAAGCCTTTTAGTAAGAGAGTTGCCATGGCAACTCATAACCCATGGCCATGGGTTATTGGAGTGGGTTACGGGATTTATACAATGGCTGTGAACCAATCAGATTGCTTGATTTGAGAGAGCCGTTTTATAAATATATATATATTCTGGTGGTCTCTGGCGGACCACCAGGTGGAGCCTTCTTGTTCCTACAGTTGGATGTGTGAGCTTCACTGTGCAGAATGATGTCTGTGCAGAGTTTGACACTAGAAGGCGCTGTTTCCACAATCATCTTCTGAAAGTGGAAGGTTTCTCAGTGCTCAGTAAAAGGCCGTTTTCAACAAGGAATATTCGTGACATCACGAATCTTGGAGCCAATCCCTGTCCAGTATTCAGCAGCTAAAGCTCCAACACATTCTCACTCCCAACTCGTCATATACAGTACTGCAGATCGGTCAGGACAACTGGTCATATACAGTACTGCAGATCGGTCAGGACAACTGGTCATATACAGTACTGCAGATCGCTCAGGAACCCTTGTCGTCACTTTGTCATGAGTGAGAATGTGTTGAAAGCCCGTGTTGTATTCTGTGATTGGCTAGTTATGTTTTAGATAACCCTGCTTGGTTGCTTTGGAGTTTTAAATGAGGAAGAAGGAGGGGAAGTTATTTGAAGGAATTTAACAAGATAATTGTAACTTTTTTTGTGGGAAAAACCAGCAGACACAAATTATTATTGTATACACATCTTGCAACATGACTTTAGGGGGTCGATAGCCAACAGTCATCTTCAAGCTCAACATCATTAGAATGCAGATCGTGGCCTTCTATCTTTAGACTGCAGATCTGCGACTGTTCTGCAGTAAAAGACGCAAAACAACAAAGCGGTTATAAAGTTGTAAACGGTTTCCTGCTCGCTGTCACCCGAAACGAGGAAAACAAGTTCAGATCAAGATGCAGCCCGGTCCTCTGCAGCAGCTTGTATTGCACAAAAGGCTCTTCTGCGAGCGGAGCCGCCCGCCTGCCAGATGCTGGGCGAGAGTGTGCTCCAAGGAGGGGCTGGGTATCGGTACTTGATACCTTTTAAGGCAGGGTTTCTCAACTGGTGGGTCGGGACCCGAACGTTGGCGGCGGGGCCGTTTTGTCGTACTGTAGTTGAATTGTACGACTGCAACTGTAGCGTATCGATGATTTGATTTGGACAGTTCTGTGGACTGGAGTTGGCGTTGGCCAATCCTGGCGTGTTCCGCCCCAAAATCGAGCGTGTTCTGGCGCTATACGCGAGTGGGCTCCGCAGAGAACCGAGGCAAATGGGCCAATTTGACCTTGAATCGCTTTACCTGTGCAATATCTAAGGTCGGGTGCCGAAAGCCGATACCAATATGGTACCGGTACTTTTACAACCGGTACCTTCACTAACATTCTAGGGGCATAACACATAAAAGTATTGTTTGAAATCCTACAGCCTTTAAATCTGCTTTAATAAAAGTACCGTTTCAGGCACCGTTTAGGCACCAGTACCATTTTAGAAGTACTGTTTTAGCACCGGTATTGAAAAATATGAAACGATACCCATCCCTAGCAATATCTGACTTATAGCGTGTTTACAATCCAGTGTTGTTTAATACTTGGATTTGTTTGTACATAGGTATTCAACTATTGTTATTATTATTATTATTATTTCTCCTAAATACATATTTATAATGGTCACCCTACATCACACTTATTGTATATAATATAAATAGCAGTCCACTTGCTTTATGCACCTTTGATCAATGTCCTTGTTTGTTGTTTTAGCTTGTTTGCGTACCCTTTTTTGCCCTGTAAGTACATTGAGAGCAACGTATACCGGGGTTCAATTCCATGTATGTCTACAGACTTGGCCAATGAAGCTGATTCTGATTCTGATACAAAAATGTGACAATGTGTATCGTGGGGCAGAGCAATTAATGGTGATTTTTGACCTGCTCTCTGACCAAATCAGTCACATGTAGCACTGGCCCGTTTGTGTAGAAACTTGATTTCATGATCATAAAAAAATATATACGTTTTGGGATTTCACCAGCTTTGAGCAAAATAAAGCCTTGGCTTTCATTCTGTGTAAAGATTATTGTGAAATTCAACGTTAAATATAGTTTTGAAGCTCATAAATGTGGAGTTATCAGCAGAAAGCTTACATTTCTCCTCTTTCCACCAGTGTATACAACTCAAAATGTGTTTTGGGGTTAATGTGACTGATTTTGATAGAGCAGGTCACATATCAGCTCCATGTTATTCTGCTGTAGTACTGTAATCACAAATGAGATGCGTGACCATCACAGTTTCACAAGCTCCCCCTCCAAAGGACCTTATTGGCTGTCACTTTGTAAAGGCATTTTTAAATTGTGGTTGCAGCCAATGGCATCGCTGGAAAGATTTGCGTCTCAGAAATAAACAGACTTGTCACTGAACTTGAATTCACTGAAGTCACTGAATTATGTATCATATCGTGATTTAAGAAGGCTAATCATTTCCAATATTCAGCAATATTAGCAGTCTAAGAGCTGTCTAAGAGTAACTGTACAAATGTTTCGAATAGTATCTCATTTTGGAGTAAAATTCTTAATTGACCTTTTAGGCATTTGTAGCTGGCATTAAATTCAATATTTGATTCAATACCATCATCATCTTTTGTGGAATCCTACGAATGATACAGTGATTTTGGGAAATCATGACACACAGTTCTGCCGCCTAAATTATAACATTTTATTTTTTTAAATCTGTCCGTTATGGCAGGAATAGCCTATTTGAAAATGTTGGTTTTGTTTGACGTCACACCTAACATTACCATTTGGTTCAATGGGATGAACATTTCATGATTTTGCATAGGTGAATCATATCAATATATATATCAATATATATCAATATATATACTGTATATATAAAAATATATATATATATAAATATATATATATATATATATATATATATATATATATATATATATATATATATATATATATATATATATATATAATTCTCTATTCTAGTCTGAGAAGATGCCCTCCTCTCTCAGCACAAGAAGAGGGTCATCTTACCATTGAGTCATTACGCCAAAATTAGCTATTTTGTGAATAAAGCAAATTTTACCCACTGGTCTCTCATGATTGAAAACGTTCAATCAACGCCAAATTTTGAATCGTCTTTGCTTGACAACCCGCTGAAGCCCACGGCCATCCATGGTATTTCCATGATATTCAGATTTTTTGGAAAGGATCTGTAGGCCTATATATATTTATTATTATTATAATTTTTTCAAATGAATGTGTTTTGCTTAGAGGGGATATTCAAATATGAGTTTGGGCCAATTTGAACAGCCCTAGTGCCTACAGAGAGTGTACAGAGTGTTTGTAACATTTCAACCGCTTATTATTAGTTGACATTCAACAACTCGGCTGTTTCACCTTTGTCTGTACTGTGTCTGACAATTCATTAACAGACCTACATATTCTCAGACTAATTGAGCAGCAGGTAATGAGAATCAGGCGTGTGGAACGGGAAGCAAACAGACGGAATCTCTTAAACGTCTGCAGGCAAACATCTACAGACAAAAGTTGGATTGTTGAATGTCAACTAATAAGCTGATGAAACGTTACAAATAGACTGTCGGCGGACTATACAAATAAAGTCATAGGGAAAATCTTGGGCCAGCTCTAGTTTCAGTGTCTTGACACTTGAGCAGACCACATGGCTGATGAGACCTGTAACCTTTCTGTAGCGTTGTGCAGAGCAGCCTGCCAATCGCAGAACAATGTTCTTCATTTAGCAGCTCCATGGCTGTAGGCTTGAGTCTGGCCTACTGCCTTGTGCCATTTATCCCCTTGACCTGGCTGGAATGAGATGTGGACCGGCTTTGGCGTATAGAAGTGTCACTGATCTGCTGCATACTGTACATCCAATTTATAGCCTCTGTGAGACTGGAAAACGGCAACGTTAATTTGAATCTGTGCCATGTCTTGATTATATATACATGTAATGTAACTGATCTGGATTTACATTGTTGATCACTTTCAAACGTTGCCATGGCCTCACCTCTGCCCTTTGCTAGCAGCCCCCCTCCCACCTCCCACCACCCACCTCCCACCTCCCACCCCCCAGCTCGTGTCTAGTGGCTGAAACCTGAGGCTATTTATAAAGTCTGTGTGCTGGCCAGTTCCTCCACTACTGTTCCTCTCTGCAGGCAGACAAGCAGGCAGGCAGACAGACAGGCAGGCAGGCAGGCAGGCAGACAGACAGACAGACAGGCAGGCAGACAGGCAGACAGACAGACAGACAGGCAGGCAGGCAGGCAGGCAGACAGGCAGACAGACAGACAGACAGACAGGCAGGCAGGCAGACAGACAGACAGACAGACAGACAGACAGACAGGCAGGCAGACAGGCAGGCAGGCAGACAGGCAGACAGACAGGCAGGCAGACAGACAGGCAGGCAGGCAGGCAGGCAGACAGGCAGGCAGGCAGACAGGTAGACAGGCAGGCAGACAGGCAGGCAGGCAGACAGGCAGACAGACAGACAGACAGACAGACAGACAGACAGGCAGGCAGACAGGCAGACAGACAGGCAGGCAGACAGACAGACAGGCAGACAGACAGACAGGCAGACAGGCAGGCAGACAGGCAGACAAGCAGGCAGGCAGACAGGCAGGCAGGCAGACAGGCAGGCAGGCAGACAGGCAGGCAGACAGGCAGACAGCCAGACAGACAGACAGACAGGCAGGCAGACAGGCAGGCAGGCAGGCAGGCAGACAGACAGACAGGCAGGCAGGCAGACAGACAGACAGGCAGGCAGACAGGCAGACAGACAGACAGGCAGACAGGCAGACAGACAGACAGGCAGACAGACAGACAGACAGACAGACAGGCAGACAGACAGACAGACAGGCAGACAGACAGACAGACAGGCAGACAGACAGACCGTTTTGTGTTATTTCTGCGTAGAAGCTTCTCCCAGGCTTCTGGGAGAATAAAGCCAGTGTGAGAGGAGCAAACATCTTGACTATTGGCTGATGAAGTGACTGTCCCAGCTGTTCAGCCTGAAGGACCTTCAGGATATTATAAAGTCTTATCGTTTTTCCTGACAATATGATCTGCACAGACATTAGGGAAGAGGTTTCACTTGATAGTGGAAAGGTTGTATTGAATTGAAACCGACTATATTAGTGTTAGGGTTAGTTTCTCCATCTGGTTGACAAACTGTTGTGAATGATTTCTGTTCAATTGAAAGAAAACATACCATACATATACATATACATATACTTCTCTATTATTATTGTAGTTGTGTGTTGTGAGTCTCAGAGCTGACCTGTATCATATACTTATATTATTATTATTATTATTACATATTATTATTGTTCAAATGCTTTGATATATTTTCTTGTTTAGATTCAGACTAGGTTGCCGTCGTTGAAAGGCATTGCTCTGATTGTCGAAAGTATTGAAAATACTGAAAATATTGTAGTGTTTAAACTGTGACTTCTCTTCTTGTTTCAAAGGCAAGGGAGCGGGAAGGTGGGTGCTGAGGGTGCTGCAGCACCCCTTGGTGGCAAGAGATGGGATTTTCGAAATTGTTGGATTTGGCATTCTTGTGTTTATACCACCAACAAAATCCATTAAAAAACAGTTTGTGCTTCCCACCTCTAATCTTATTTCATACGCTCTCTCTTCAAAAGTGTTTGATTTTCATCATAATCTGGTTTTCCATAATAATAATAATAATAATAAGTTCAGTGTTTATGCCTGTGTTGCTGTCTGTTGTAGTGTAAAACGACTAAAGGGAGAGCAGGTGCTTACATGAAAGTGAGTGAGAAAAGGAGAAGATACTGAATAATGACATCACAACAGTATAATCCTAATGTTAATTTAAAATGATATATTCTTCTAAATATGGATAAAAGTCCAAAAAACGTCAAATTTTCTTTGTCGAGATTCCATTCCTTACAGCACCCCCTACTTAATAATAGTTCCAGCGCGGCTGTTCAAAGGCAAACTATATTGTACGTCCTAGAGACAGAATATCATTTTCTTCATAGAAAACTATGTGGTAGCACGCACACCACGGAGGCTCAAGCCCAATTTATGCTTCGTCTGCCGACACTTTTGGAACGGTCGCCGACAGAAATGAGGACTTGAGTCGACACTTTCAAGTGTCGGCGAGCAGCGTCTGCTACCTGGTGAAATGTCTAGTGTCGCTGACTACGTCATAGTATCGCGCAAGTCTGATTGGCTATATAGACGGCACGCGTTTGACTTCCTTGTTTTGGTTTTCACTCGATTGAAATTAATGAACGTGTCTCCGCTATTTTTATCAACCTGTCCTTGATGTATGACTTCGTGAAAATCACAAAGAACACCGTGACCAACTTCCCAGAGAGAGAGGAGGTGAGTTGTGTGCTTGTGTGTCGTTATATGCGGCTGCAGTTACATCTGGCCTCCGACGTGGGTTCACTGACAGCGTTCCCTCTCTTGGCTGTCTGCACTAGTTCTCTGCCTCCCTCTGTCTCTAGCGTCACGTGACCGTTGAGCCGAGGAGAGAAGCATAAATGCAGCAACGTGAGCGACACTTTATTTTTCGTCTGCGACCATGTGCTGAGCGACACTTTCTAATAAGTATAAATTAAGCTTCAGTCCATTCTCGTGGCCGACGCGGGTTCGAATCCAACCCGAGGTCTCTTGCCGCAGGTCATCCCCCCCTCTCTCTCTGTCCACCTTTCCTGTCTGCCTACTGTCCTGTCCTATCCAATAAAGGCAAAAATGCCCCAAAAATAATATTTAAAAAAAAGTAGAAAAATATATTTTCCATCCACCCTGCTGAACATAATTTCATCCATTTTGAACCAGGTGCGGTCATTACCATGACGCAATATATTGCAATTTTCAGGTAAAAACTCTTATTTAAGAAACAGATATTACCAGGCATTTTTATGCTGGGTTTTGACAGGGTTTCACAAGCTCCGTGGTAATAAAACGCTCTCTAAATATAATCCTTCAATTGAAGAGAAAACGGGAAAATCACCAAACTGATGTCATGAGGTTCTGACAACGGCCCGGTCAGCCCGGCCCGTTTGGCTGCAGGGCCAAAACAATAGTGACCTACTGAGTCGCAGAGGAGAGGCCACGCACACAAAGCTACTGACCTTTCAAACACGTCAGCACATTTTTCACACAACGCACAGAGAGAGGCAGGACAGAGCAGAGCTTCAACATGCTTACTGTCTGTAAGACTGTAATAACAACATCGCTACCTACTGCAGTCTGCAGTAAGACTGTAATAACATCACTACCTACTGTAGTCTGCAGTAAGACTGTAATAACATCACTACCTACTGTAGTCTGCAGTAAGACTGTAATAACATCACTACCTACTGTAGTCTGTAGTAAGACTAATAACATCACTACCTACTGTAATCTGCAGTAAGACTGTAATAACATCACTACCTACTGTAGCCTGCAGTAAGACTGTAATAACATCACTACCTACTGTAGTCTGTAGTAAGACTGTAATAACATCACTACCTACTGTAGTCTGTAGTAAGACTGTAATAACATCACTACCTACTGTAGTCTGTAGTAAGACTGTAATAACATCACTACCTACTGTAGTCTGCAGTAAGACTAATAACATCACTACCTACTGTAGTCTGTAGTAAGACTGTAATAACATCACTACCTACTGTAGTCTGCAGTAAGACTGTAATAACATCACTACCTACTGTAGTCTGCAGTAAGACTGTAATAACATCACTACCTACTGTAGCCTGCAGTAAGACTGTAATAACATCACTACCTACTGTAGTCTGTAGTAAGACTAATAACATCACCACATACTGTAGTCTGTAGTAAGACTGTAATAACATCACTACCTACTGTAGTCTGTGGTAAGACTAATAACATCACCACATACTGTAGTCTGCAGTAAGACTGTAATAACATCACCACCTACTGTAGTCTGCAGTAAGACTGTAATAACATCACTACCTACTGTAGTCTGTAGTAAGACTAATAACATCACCACATACTGTAGTCTGCAGTAAGACTGTAATAACATCACTACCTACTGTAGTCTGTAGTAAGACTAATAACATCACCACATACTGTAGTCTGTAGTAAGACTGTAATAACATCACTACCTACTGTAGTCTGTAGTAAGACTAATAACATCACCACATACTGTAGTCTGCAGTAAGACTGTAATAACATCACTACCTACTGTAGTCTGTAGTAAGACTGTAATAACATCACTACCTACTGTAGTCTGTAGTAAGACTGTAATAACATCACTACCTACTGTAGTCTGCAGTAAGACTAATAACATCACTACCTACTGTAGTCTGTAGTAAGACTGTAATAACATCACTACCTACTGTAGTCTGCAGTAAGACTGTAATAACATCACTACCTACCTACTGTAGTCTGTAGTAAGACTAATAACATCACTACCTACTGTAGTCTGTAGTAAGACTGTAATAACATCACTACCTACTGTAGTCTGTAGTAAGACTAATAACATCACTACCTACTGTAGTCTGTAGTAAGACTGTAATAACATCACTACCTACTGTAGTCTGTAGTAAGACTGTAATAACATCACTACCTACTGTAGTCTGCAGTAAGACTGTAATAACATCACTACCTACTGTAGTCTGTAGTAAGACTGTAATAACATCACTACCTACTGTAGTCTGTAGTAAGACTGTAATAACATCACTACCTACTGTAGTCTGCAGTAAGACTAATAACATCACTACCTACTGTAGTCTGTAGTAAGACTGTAATAACATCACTACCTACTGTAGTCTGCAGTAAGACTGTAATAACATCACTACCTACTGTAGTCTGCAGTAAGACTGTAATAACATCACTACCTACTGTAGCCTGCAGTAAGACTGTAATAACATCACTACCTACTGTAGTCTGTAGTAAGACTAATAACATCACCACATACTGTAGTCTGTAGTAAGACTGTAATAACATCACTACCTACTGTAGTCTGTGGTAAGACTAATAACATCACCACATACTGTAGTCTGCAGTAAGACTGTAATAACATCACCACCTACTGTAGTCTGCAGTAAGACTGTAATAACATCACTACCTACTGTAGTCTGTAGTAAGACTAATAACATCACCACATACTGTAGTCTGCAGTAAGACTGTAATAACATCACTACCTACTGTAGTCTGTAGTAAGACTAATAACATCACCACATACTGTAGTCTGTAGTAAGACTGTAATAACATCACTACCTACTGTAGTCTGTAGTAAGACTAATAACATCACCACATACTGTAGTCTGCAGTAAGACTGTAATAACATCACTACCTACTGTAGTCTGTAGTAAGACTGTAATAACATCACTACCTACTGTAGTCTGTAGTAAGACTGTAATAACATCACTACCTACTGTAGTCTGCAGTAAGACTAATAACATCACTACCTACTGTAGTCTGTAGTAAGACTGTAATAACATCACTACCTACTGTAGTCTGCAGTAAGACTGTAATAACATCACTACCTACCTACTGTAGTCTGTAGTAAGACTAATAACATCACTACCTACTGTAGTCTGTAGTAAGACTGTAATAACATCACTACCTACTAGGGGTGTCACAATATATCGTCCCACGAAATTTCGCGATAGTAAAACGTCACGATATGTATCGTTGAGATGAAATCTCATATCGCAAAAAAAAAAAAAAAAAAAAAAAAAAAAAAAAAAAAAAAAAAAATAGACTAAGAAACGTCTTTGTTTGTTGAAGTTCAATGTGTGGAAAGTAGTTCAGTTGAACAAGTCTCTGAAGAGACACATGAGAAGTTATACAGGAGAGAAACCATTCAATTGAGTTTCTGGCAAAACTGTTTACTTGACAGGAAAAACTGAAGATGCATAAAAAATAGATTAAGAAAAGTCTTGTTGTTTGAGTTTGAAGAAAAACTGAAGATGCATAATGAGAATTTATACTGCTGAGAAACCTTTTAGTTCAAAGTAAATCTAAGTGACGGTGTAACTAATTCTATTTCAAGATAAGCCTTATCTCCAATCTCATGTTTTTTCTAGTTGTTATTGTAATAACAATTTCCCACAACAGCATGTTTTGTATTTGTGCATTTCAAATAAAATACTACTTTTCCAGTCATATATTGTCATTATTCAAGTTTAAAAAAATATTGTTAAAATCGTATCGTATCGTATCGTTATCGTGAACCCAGTATCGTGATACGTATCGTATCGTGAACTGAGTGTATCGTGACACCCCTACTACCTACTGTAGTCTGTAGTAAGACTAATAACATCACTACCTACTGTAGTCTGTAGTAAGACTGTAATAACATCACTACCTACTGTAGTCTGTAGTAAGACTGTAATAACATCACTACCTACTGTAGTCTGCAGTAAGACTGTAATAACATCACTACCTACTGTAGTCTGTAGTAAGACTGTAATAACATCACTACCTACTGTAGTCTGTAGTAAGACTGTAATAACATCACTACCTACTGTAGTCTGCAGTAAGACTGTAATAACATCACTACCTACTGTAGTCTGCAGTAAGACTGTAATAACACATTGGACATAGGGACCACATTGGAAATAAGCTCCAGGACTTCAAAGCCCTGGGACTTTCATGTTTTTTTTTTATCCCTGTACGCCAATTCTTTGCATTTTACCTCTACATGAAATGTTTATGTGCTTGTACTAAATAAAATAAAATCAAATCAAATCAACATCACTACCTACTGTAGTCTGCAGTAAGACTGTAATAACATCACTACCTACTGTAGTCTGCAGTAAGACTGTAATAACATCACTACCTACTGTAGTCTGCAGTAAGACTGTAATAACATCACTACCTACTGTAGTCTGCAGTAAGACTGTATCACTACCTACTGTAGTCTGCAGTAAGACTAATAACATCACTACCTACTGTAGTCTGCAGTAAGACTGTAATAACATCACTACCTACTGTAGTCTGTAGTAAGACTAATAACATCACTACCTACTGTAGTCTGCAGTAAGACTAATAACATCACTACCTACTGTAGTCTGTAGTAAGACTAATAACATCACTACCTACTGTAGTCTGTAGTAAGACTGTAATAACATCACTACCTACTGTAGTCTGCAGTAAGACTGTAATAACATCACTACCTACTGTAGTCTGCAGTAAGACTGTAATAACATCACTACCTACTGTAGTCTGCAGTAAGACTGTAATAACATCACTACCTACTGTAATCTGCAGTAAGACTAATAACATCACTACCTACTGTAGTCTGCAGTAAGACTAATAACATCACTACCTACTGTAGTCTGTAGTAAGACTGTAATAACATCACTACCTACTGTAGTCTGTAGTAAGACTAATAACATCACTACCTACTGTAGTCTGCAGTAAGACTGTAATAACATCACTACCTACTGTGGTCTGTAGTAAGACTGTAATAACATCACTACCTACTGTAGTCTGTAGTAAGACTAATAACATCACTACCTACTGTAGTCTGTAGTAAGACTGTAATAACATCACTACCTACTGTAGTCTGTAGTAAGACTGTAATAACATCACTACCTACTGTAGTCTGTAGTAAGACTGTAATAACATCACTACCTACTGTAGTCTGTAGTAAGACTGTAATAACATCACTACCTACTGTAGTCTGTAGTAAGACTGTAATAACATCACTACCTACTGTAGTCTGTAGTAAGACTAATAACATCACTACCTACTGTAGTCTGTAGTAAGACTGTAATAACATCACTACCTACTGTAGTCTGCAGTAAGACTGTAATAACATCACTACCTACTGTAGTCTGTAGTAAGACTAATAACATCACTACCTACCTACTGTAGTCTGTAGTAAGACTGTAATAACATCACTACCTACTGTAGTCTGCAGTAAGACTGTAATAACATCACTACCTAGTACCTACTATAGTCTGCAGTAAGACTGTAATAACAACACCATCAATAAAGACAGGGTTCCCTCCAATTATATATATATATGTGTATATATATATATATATATATTTATATATATATATATATACACACATATATATATATAAATAAGAATAAATCAATAAGACTGTGAGAAGGCCTTTGTATAAAGGTGAGTTTCAGATGTGATTTATACAAGAGATGCAAATCTCGGTCAGTGGCAGGTAATTCCCACAATTCACCTCTTTAACCATTTAACTTTCCAACTGGGTTTTTAGGTTTGACTTGTGTGAAGTTATTTTCCCGCCCAGTTGTGATTTAAGACGTTGAACAGACACACTCAGTGAACACGTTGATGTGTGTGCTTTGCCCTGGGCTTTCCTCAGGCTGACTGACTGTGTACCTGATCCGTCTGGGATGGACCTGACGAAGGTGGGGAGCATCTTGACGGTGGCGGTGGTGTTGGTGTCCCGGCCGAGCCCGTTCACCATGTCCCGCCGGAACCGGTTCATGATGTCCCTCAGCGTCTCGTCCGACAAACGCATGGAGTACAGGTACTTATCGATCTGAGGAGAACACAGGAGATGGGCGAATAATATCAGCATGTCATGCAGATATACAAATCACAATAACAAATCACTGCTTTAAAGTAGGGATGTCAATTTTCGGTTAATTTCACTTTCGATTGACCGACGCTAATAATCGATTAACCTATCGGTTAATTCATAATTTTTTAATATTAAAAAAAAAAAAAAAAAAAAAAAAAAATTGGTCTATTTACTCAATGAGCTCATGCCCAAACAAGGCGTGTCTATTTAGATGCTGAAATGTTAATGCTTTTTGTGTTAGAATCTCTAACACAAAAAGCATTAACAAGCATTAACAAAAAGCATCAACATTTCAACACAAATTATTTTTGTGTTAGAATTTCTAACACAAAAAGCATTAACATTTCAGCATCTGAATAGACACGCCTTGTTTGGGCATGAGCTCATTGAGTAAATAGACCAAAAAAAATTTTTTTTTAATATTAACTGATAGACCGACAGCAATAACCGAACAACGACGTTAGCGACGGTTAATCGATTAACGGTTAACCGTTGACATCCCTACTTTAAAGGCTGACTTTGCCCATTTTCAAGCAGCTTTCTATCATTACAATGTCGGTAGTATAAT
>NW_028151970.1:150000-152341 GCF_964638095.1 Poromitra crassiceps
AGAGACGGGATGAGTGAGAGAGTGGAGCGAGAGAGAGAGGAGGGAGGAGGACACGCAGCTCACGCGGACACCTGTCTGCTTCGGACGCCCCGGAAACGCTGCCTAAAACGAGGGTCTGTCTGCTGCCGCGGGCCCCCTGGCCACGCAGCCCTTCTCAAGGACATCCACCGCTGAAGCTCCGCTCCCCAAAACAGAAGCAAGCCTCGGGCAGAGAGAGAGCAACAGCATCGCATTCAAATAACAGCTCAGCATGCCTTCCATCTGATCATCTAACCCCCTCGCTGCCCGGATGCTGCATCCTCCTCTGCCAGCCTGATCCGCCCCCGCGGGCCATCATGTAACACCGTCACACAGCCACCATCGACCGGCCTCCATGGCTGTCCTCTGTCCTCTGTCCTCTGTCCTCTGGACCGTTACACAACCCTCCAGTGCCCGAACCCGGCTCTCCACTCACCTTTTTGAGTTGATCATCCTTCAACTCGGTGAAGTAGTAGGCCAGGAGCTGAGCGGCTATCATCCTGCCTGCCTGCACGTCTGCCAGGCGCTGTCAGCGAGGAGCCAGGCTGTCAAGGGAGTCCCGTCCGCTCTCTGCTGCCCCCACGGCCGGTCCCTTTATCCTGGGAGAAAGCAGGCCTGTAAAGCTGCCTCTTTCAAGACGAGCTGAAAAAAGTCTGGCTGCTGCTAGTCACACACACACACACACACACACACTTACACACTCTCTCTCTCTCTCTCTCTCTCACACACACACACACGCACACGCACACACACGCACACACTCACAGGGAGAGAGGGGGAGAGGCAGGGTCTGAGCGAGTCTCCTCCTCTGTGCTCCTAGCTCCCCGTTAGCTCCGGGTAGATGCAGCAGCTCTGCACTGGAATGGTGGCTTGCTTTGCCCTGCCCCCCACCGTGCGCTCCGATTGGCTGAGCCGCCGGCTGCCAAGAGAGGGAGGGGGAGAAGAAGGGAGGGGCAGGGGACAGAGGGAGATAAAGCAGGAAGCTGCCTGCGCTGATAACACGCCCCTCTGCTCCGTGACTCCCCGGCACGTCGCACACGCTTCCACGGCACCCAGGGGTGTATGTGCAGGGAGGGGGGGGGGGGGGGGCAGTCACATGATGATGTCATCATGCCTCTCCCTACTGCATCACTATCAGCATCTGTGACAGGCAGATGAGTGACTGAAGGCCAGCAGATGCAAGCTGAAAAGCCTCCGCCCGTTCCCCCCGCAGCTCTGCAGAGATGAGGCAGCAGACTAGAAGCTAGAGGAGAGGAGAGGAGAGGAGGATAGGAGAGGAGAGGAGAGGAGAGGGGGAGAGGAGAGGAGGAGAGGAGAAGAGAGGGAGGAGGAGAGGAGGAGAGGAGAAGAGAGGAGAGGAGTGGAGGAGAGAGAGGAGAGGAGGAGAAGAGGAGAGGAGGAGAGAGAGGAGAGGAGAGGAGTGGAGGAGAAAGAGGAGAGGAGAGTGAGGAGAGGAGAGGAGGAGAGCAGAGGAGGAGAGGAGAGGAGAGGAGGAGAGCAGGAGAGCTAAGCAGAGGAGAGAGGAGAGCAGGAGAGGAGAGGAGGAGAGGAGGAGAGGAGAGGAGAGCAGGAGAGGAGGAGAGCAGATGATAAAAGAGTGCTACCCTGCACCTCCTCACTGCCTGGTTCCAGAATACAGTGAGGTGGACGTTAAAAGTCCGCCAGCTTCTTTACAACACAATGACAGGATGAGAGACTGGGATGGAGTGAACAACCTGCCAGCTTCTTTACAACACAATGACAGGATGAGAGACTGGGATGGAAGTGAACAACCCGACAATGAGTTTAATGCTGCAAGGTCTCGTGGGTAAATGTGGCCGTGTCATGCGGCCTTTCATCTGTGTGAATGATGTGGTCGTGGTGGAAAGTTCATAAGGTTCATGTATTTGTAGAGTGTCAGAATCCTTATGCTGTTGAATACTATGCAAAATATGAATATACATGTGCATCAAGGAGACAAGTATTCCTCTCTCCTGTCAAATGTTACTTTTTGCAGACGTGCGTGTCACTCGTGTCTTGTGTCTCCATGATAGAACCCCCAAATCAGTGATTCTGTGATCTGTTGCTCCTTTAGAGACGACGGGAGAATTGTCTTCTTCTGTCTGGAGGAAAGTCTGAAAATCACTTCTACTAGTAGCTGAGCACATAGAGGAACGCCGGCAAAGATTCTGACAATATATCAAAAATATAATTCTATATATCGTCAAAATTGGCAAAAATGCCAATAAAAAATAGGTTCACTTTTCCTCGGACCGGATTTTAACAGCAGCATTATTAATTACGCTTTTCCGCCTTGTAGTCCTCAAATCCTATTTGTCTTAAT